>NC_083573.1:105447844-105580344 GCF_027579695.1 Neoarius graeffei
TGGTGCCCACTTGACCCCACACCGAAGTCATCCACTTGGCCACGCCCCTCAGCTTTCCGTAGTCACCTGCTTAGCCTCATCCGCTCCATTTCTGTAGCCATCTACTTGACTTTACCCCTCAAGTCTCCGTTGATGTATACTTAACCCCACCCTCTTTCAGTAGGTGGCCACTTAACCCGACCTCTCATCCTACTGTCCACACCCACCGAACTCTACACCATTCACTTGGCCACGCCCCCGGCTGTACTTGTGCACCTCCACATTTTTACTATTGCCATCTTTTTTTATATTCCTGCTCGTACTTACCCGCTGAGTGCTTTTTGACTCCAGTCTTGGAATCCGCCGTGTCCTGTTTCGGTTTTGCTGATCGAGCAAATTGCTGGAGAGTTTAAAGTTAAGTCGAAAGCACAGAGCATGAACTCGTCCTTTCTGTTAAAGAGCAAAGCCTTACTGATTAAAATTCACTCCGCGTGAAAACACAACTGACATTCAAACCCCACACTCACTCCTGTAAAAAAAACACACACACACGCACGTGGCACCAGGCTTCAGGAAAGTCACACGGCTCACATCGACTGACATTTTCATTGCACGCAGAAGTGGAAGTGAGCGACGTGACGTGGAGCGAGTGAAGGATACAACCACTAGGGGCTTGTCGTGCAGGACGTATCCGTTCGTATCCCTCAAGGCCTTCTCTGCACTTTTCTCACTGGGGAACCCGATGAAGGCTTGACCTTTCATTCTTCCCCCCTTCATTAAAACGATATCAAACCTACACACACACACACACACACACACACACACACACACACACACACACACACACATTACAATGCAGCATTCATACATCAAAGTCTGACTTTCAAGAGCGGTGTTTATTATAACGTACAATATTTTACTCATTTAATCCCTGTTATTACAGAATACAATAAAAACGTAAGAAATCGACATGTTACCGCGAGTTTTATAAACTGCATGCTAGTACGTGCCACAAAGCCAGCAAATGGATAGAAATGTAATAAATGGATGTGGTAGTGAGCGGGATTAGCCAAGCTGTCTCTTCTAGTGGGTGGGATTAGTCAGAATTTGCGGGAACGAGCAGGATTAGTCAAACTGGCCATGACAATGAGTGTGATTAGTCAAATTTATGTACTGTATGTGTGATTAGTCAAACTATATTCAATTATGAGTGTGATTAGTCGACATTTTACCGAAGTGAGCACAATTGCTCAAGATGTGTCTGATAATGAGTGGGATTAGTCAGCGTGTGGTTAAGTGTGTTTGCTAAATCTGTCTCTGGTAGAGAGTGGGATTAGTCAGAGTTTGTGGTTGCGAGCGTGTTTGCTAATTCTGTCTCTGGTAGCAAGTGCGATTAGTCAGCCGTTGTGGTTGCGAATGCGTCTACCAAGTCTGTCTCAGAGTTTGTGGTTGTGAGCTTGTTTGCTAATTCTGTTTCTGGTAGCAAATGGGATTAGTCAGAATTTGTGGTTGTGAGTGTGTTTGCTAAATTGGTCTCTGGTAGAGAGCGGGATTAGTCAGTCTTTGTGGTTGCAAGTGTGTTTGCCAAAACTGTCTCTAGTAGCAAGCGGGATTAGTCAGATTTTGTGGCTGTGATTGTGTTTGCTAAATTTGTCTCTGGTCGAGAGTGCGATTAGTCAGTCTTTGTGGTTGCGAGTGTGTTTGCCAAAATTGTCTCTAGTAGCAAGTGGGATTAGTCAGATCTTGTGGTTGCGTGCGTGTTTAGTCAGTCTTTGTGGTTGCAAGCGTGTTCGCTAAACCGTTTTCTGGTAGATAGTGGGATTAGTCAGCCTTTGTGGTTGCAAGCATGTTCGCTAAAATCTGTCTCTGGTAGCAAGTGGGATGAGTCAGCCTTTGTGGTTGCGAGCGTGTTCGCTAAATCGGTATCTGGTAGCATGTGGGATTAGTCAGAGTTTGTGGTAGTGAGCATAACTGATCAAGCGGTCTCTGGTAGAGGGTGGGATTAATCAGTTTGTGGCAGTGAGTGTGATTGGTGAAGCGGTCTCTTCGAGTGGGTGGGATTAGTCAGGTGTTGTGATAGTGAGTAGGATTAGTCAGTCGGTCGGTCTGTCTCCGAGTGTGGATGGGATTGATCAGACTTCCTCTGGGAATGGATTTGACTTGGATTAGAAAACAGGTCTCTCTCTTAGGGTGTTCACACGGCACATATTTGCATCGATGCTGCACCGATGTATTTTGTTGCGATATATCTTACACCGGTGTAAATTTTGCGCAGCGTTCACACGTCACAACCCTGCTTACTAGAGAGAAGCGTGTTAGCACCGGTGCAGCCCCACTTGCGGTCACACGGCAGTTTCTGCGACCGTGCAATAGTAGCAAAAACTTTATTACTATCATTTCCTTTGATAGTAATAAAGTTTTGATATCATTTCCTTTTATTACTATCATTTCCTATCATTATTACTATCATTTCCGATAGTAATAATGCGGAAATGAAATATGCGCATGCGTGAAAATGTACTTCCTTTTCCCGGTTGTCATGGCGTCACCAAGCGCCGGGAAAACAACGTGGATGAAGACACCAGTGTTGCCAGATATTGCTGACGTTTTCCATTCCAAAATATGTTCAAATCCGCCAAAATGCACTTAAAATCCCAATCTGGCAACACTGGAAGACACGCAGTTCTATTGTTGATATTCGCCATTTTGGAAGCGCAAAATAGACTACCAGGATGTAAATTATGCAATGCCCGTATGTAATCAACTCTCCTCACGCGTAGCGAGTCTACCCCTGTAGCGTTCAGACGTCCCATTTTATATCGGTGCTGCCCCGCAAACTAGCATTTACTCCGGAGTAAATTTCTTAAACCACCTCCCGAGCAGGGTTAGATTTGCACCGGTTTAAGCAGCTTTCAGGGGCTACACCGGTATAACTTGTACCGTGTGAACGCTCTACCGGGGCAGCCCCGGTGCTACACCGGAGTAAAAGTTGCCGTGTGAACACCCCTTCTCACACCTATATTTCAGGGTCTTTAGCGACAGTTTAAAACAGTAATGTGAAACCCCGCCATAAAACAAAACTCATCACGGACAGTTTTACAAGCAACAATCTTTGTGTAGCAGGAACTTTAGAAACGCCCGCTGAAGAGCCCTGGTGTGGAGTATTATAGCTACAGCGCAGTGTCACAGAGCTGCTCACCTGTTCCTCTCGTCCTCCAGTGAGGTGTCGATGTACCTGCTGTAGATATACTTCAGGTCCTGAGGGGAAGGGGGGGGGAGCTGTATTACAGACAGGAATCACATCATCTACCCCAAACACACACCTGACTTTCTACAGGGTCATCAGTACCAAGAAAAGCATAAACCCGTCTGTCCTTTCACACCTTTATCTCTGACTGTTACACAGCACTGACACTGCAGACTCCTTCCAGAAAAGTCAAACACTTCTCCTGAGAGCCCAGAACTCGCCAGTGCTGTGGTGTAAACGCACAGCAGTGCTCCGTCTTACGGGACTCTACTCACTTTCTTTTCCACTTGCTTGGCGATATTTTTCACGTAAAGAGTGCAGGTCGGTTCTCCAGGCTCGTAGTTCTTAAACACGGACATCCTCTTCATCTCTGAGAGAGACACACACACACACACACACCTTACAATCCAGAGTTCCATTCATGCGTATGGAGAGATTCCCTGCCATGACAGTTTATCGTGTTTTATATTAAAATGATTCATTTCCACTTTATTAACATACATACCGTGAAAACCTCATGCTGTTTAAAGTGTGTGTTAGAGCAGGTACTCGAGGGTGTGTGTGTGTGTGTGTGTGTGTGTGTGAGACTGCCGTACCGTCTCTGGAGAGTCGGCCCTTCTCCAGCTCTCTCCTGGAGATGAACTCGGAAGGGATTTCGTCCTCTTCCTCTCCATCCTCCTCCTCTTTACAGCTCTGCGTGCTGGGATACAGCTTCCCGAATCCTGACCCTCTTGCTTCCTGCTCCGCTGAGTCTGAGAGAGAGAGAGAGAGAGAGAGAGAGAGAGAGAGAGAGAGAGAGAGAGAGAGAGAGAGAGAGATGCAATTACGAATCAAAACAGAGGCACTCTCAACTCATGAACGTAATTTACACCTGCTATTAGAGGTAATAATAGGAGAGATTATAAAAAGCTGAGGAGATAATTAGCATTCTGAAGTCACTCCCTACACCGAGACCACGCCTCCTTCACCTCCCAAACAAAACACATCAGTAATGCAAGAGGGGAGCAGCGTGGAGTCAGACTTTACCCACGCAGATCCGTGCAGATACTCGGCATTCTCCGAGTGTGTGTGACAGAGAGAGAGCGAGCAGCTGTATCGTAAATATTCACTCCGGTGTAGCGACGTGAGCTGATGAATATTTATACCATTATACTAACACATCTGAGAAAACAACCAGCTGAGAAGACAGGCCAGTAAAACAAGCAGCTTTCACACCAGTTAAATCTCTTCAGTGTGTGAAGTGTGTGTGTGTGTGTGTGTGGTCGTGCAGTGTGAGATGTGCCATCACACGCTCTCAGCAAAAAAAAGACGAAGAGAAATTATGAAGAGCAGCAGCCCGGGACAAATCCCTCAGAAACTTGTCATACAGATCTACTCTCTCTCCCTCCGTGTGTGTGTGTGTGTGTGTGTGTGTGTTGGAGCAGAAAGTCAAACTCTACAGTGAAAAATTCCTCCTCAGAGAATTGCAGGTAGCTTTTCTCTCTTGATCCGAATTATCCCGGGCCTTATCCTCGTCTTCTCACACACGGCGGTTTATCTGTCCAGAACAAGGAGAACGGAAACAACTCCCTGACTCGCTTCATCCTCCTCACACCGTGTGTGCGCGCGCGCGTTTAAACAATATCTTCAAAACTCAACACTCGGTTTCTTTCCCACAGCTCAGTCAACACACTGCAACTTTACACACACACACACACTACTGTATTAATCAACTCCCATAAAATTAATTCCCACTTCTGCTGCATTATGTTTAACTAAAATTATAAAGCTGCAATCTTGTAACAAGACGGTGTTTATTTATTTATTTTATTTTTTTTTTTGGGGGGGGGGGGGAGAATGCAATACTGTCTGTAAAACTTAAACATTTCACTGTCATTAAACAATTACATTAAATTAATTATTAAACACATCATTACTGAAATAAGCAATTTGAATATTTAAAAAAAAAAAAATATATATATATATATATATAATAATAATAATAATAATAATAATAATAATAAAAAGGTCCTAGAATGGGATAAAAGATATTCTACACTAATCCAAGGTGATTTTTATTTATTTATTTTTTTTTAAGTGGGAAATTTACAGTGTATTTAGCAGGGCTTTGAACCGGTTCAAGGAATGAAAACGAAAACCGGGAACTTTTTCTATTTCACATGGAACAGAAACGAAGCCAGAAACTTTATTATTTTTTATGTTCCGGAACAGAAACGCTTATTAAAAATAATGGTAACCGGTTAATACCGGTTTTTATTTCGTTCCTCAAAGTTTCCGTAGCCTACAAATAAAAAAAGTCATTCTTCTCCTGCGCAAGTTTCTATGACCCGCTGGGGTTCACTTCCTGTGTGACATTCGCTGACTGAATGGAGAGAGCGGGAGGGTGGACTACTATCACGTCTCCACATCTTAAATAAGAGGTAAATATTGCAGTCTATCGTTATTCAAAAACGTCAGTTTCAAACACGATATCAATACAGGGTCTCTGCACATTTCTGACCAGCAAAAATAATACTTTTTAAGACCATTTTAAGACCACTGAGTATAAAAAAATAAGACCACTACCGCGGAACAAATACGTACAGTAAAAAAAAAAAAAAAAAGCACACTCTAGGTTAAGTTCAAAGCATTTTTTTTTATAAAAAATGTGCATCTTCAGTTTACAAAACAGAACATTAGCTGCCTTCTCGATATTTTAATAGTAGGGTACTGCTGTAAACAAACAGTGAGGAAACAAATTGATCTTCAGTTAACAAAACAGAACATTAACTGCTTTCTCAATATTTTAATAGTAGGGTACTGCCATGAACAAACAGTGAGGAAGCAAGGAAGTTTGACTACTGATCGAACTGCCTCTGGGGACTGTTGTTGCCCGACTAGCAGCATAGCGCATATGCTTTTCCCCTTTCGAGTGAGCGTCAAGGGCTTTACAGCCCATTGTTGTTAACTTGATGTCTTTCCGACATACCTTACATCTCGCTTCATATTCTGAAGTTGCTGTTGTTAGCCAACTTTTGTATTTTGGCTCCTCAAGCCACTTGTTACTAAACTTACACTTCCCCATCTCCGTTCATGTTCAAGTTCAACCACTTCTTCCTCGTCTGCTCTACTCTCAATGGTTCTACTACCAGTGTTGGGCACGTTACTTTCAAAAAGTAATTAGTTATAGTTACTAGTTACTTTTCCCAAAAAGTAACTGAGTTAGTAACGGAGTTACTTTGTCATAAAAGTAACTAATTACCAGAGAAAGTAATTATTCCGTTACATTTTGTTCCCCCTCAAAAAAAATCATTCAATTAGTGTAATCATAATAAAAGTGAATGTTAAATGTGTTTAATGACTGAAATGGACACTTAACAGAACCAATTAGTAATGTTATCTACACTATATTAATATTTTTGTGGGACAATGTGAGATAAGACATCTATCAAATGTAATATATTTCTGTAGTTATTAAAATTGTTACTAATTACTGGCCACTGACGAGGACAAACGCTTTGTTCCTCGACATAATGTGCATTGCACGTAAACACTCTTGCCTTTTATTTCAAATAATGAAAAGTCCTGGCTGTATTTCCAGTGTGAAAGCGCAGTGCTGGGCTGACCGCTCGCCATCGCTGGGTCTTCCGATTGAAAGAGCGCGCAGTAGTGCAGTAGGCAGAGCCTACCTACGTATGTTGTCCAAATCTACTCTGACTGGCTTACTGTGCCGTTGTCTCGTGTCTCCCCGCCCCACACGAAAGCAGAGTAAAGAAAGGCTGAACGAGCAGCGTGCCAGATGAGAACAGCTTTAATAAAGTAACGCATAGTATTTTATTGTAAGTAACGGGAACGGCGTTATAACGATGTAAAAATTAATTAGTTAGATTACTCGTTACTAAAAAAAAGGAACGCCGTTAGTAACGCCGTTTATTTCTAACGCCGTTATTCCCATCACTGTCTACTACATGGATAAAAGAACACACTGCCCCCAGTGGCGTGGTTCCTGCGCTATTAGAACTAGTGCTAGACACACAACGGCTCTTGTGCTACTTGTTCAGCATCTTGATAACAAACGACGCTGGTTGAATAAATAACGTTAGCGCGGAAAAAAAAAAATCCAGACATATGGTTTTTTTTTCATTTACCGTAGGCTACCCGGATGAAATTTAATACCTCCCATGTGAAATTTAATACCATAGCTCAAAAAATAGCGAAATATAATGCTTTTTAAGACCTTAAAAAACACATATTAAAAATAAGACTTTTTAAGACTTTTTAAGGATCCGCGGAGACCCTGCAATATATTTGTCCACGTTAATGAGAGGCTCGCGAACATTAAATGACGTTAACCTCTGTTAGCCTATCAATGCATAGGGCCTGACTAGCCTTTGGTAGCACACTAAACGAATTCTCTTTCATTTTTGGCACTTTTTCTGTTTGTGTAGATGGGAAGACATACTGAGAATCCAAATCGCCAACATTTGAAATAATAATTGTTTTGAATTATTTCTTGTCTTATTTAATGAAGGTTGTAATAGAATTAGCCTACATTTGGCTTAAGCTGGACAGGGAACGTAATTAACCGTTCCGGGAACGAAAATTTTTTGTTCTAACCGGTTCGGGAACGTCTATTTAATGGTGGAACCCATTAAAATTCCGTTTCTGTTTGGAACGAACCAATAGGAAAAAAATTCTGGTTCAAAGCCCTGATATTTATATAAAAAATGTTTACATGATTTGTTATGAAATTAAAAATGAAAAAAAAAACTAATAAAAGCACATTTTAAAAAACAAACAAAACATTATAAAAGATTAAGATTCTTCAGTCAGTCAATTAGAAGCATGGAAAAATAGTGAAAAGAAACAAACGGGAAATTAATATTTAATATTTATAATATTTATACTTATATAAATAAATCAGTAAATATTTAAAAATGAATTAGCAAAATAGAAATAGCAGTTTGGGGGAAAGTGAGAAAAAAATTTATGTAAAAAGTCAATAAGTAGAAATGAATATGAATAAAGTGTGAATTAATTGCTTTAAAATACAGAAAAAAAATATTTTTTCTTCTACTCTCAGTGAGGGAGGAAAAAAAAAATTTCAATAAATTAAAAAAAAAAAAAAAAAAAGGTTTTCCTCCTGATGAAGTCTCAGGGGGTTTTTCCTTGCCACCCTCATCTTAGCTTATTCGGGATAAATGTTTAAAATCTTTATTTTTCCATAAAGCTGCTCTGTGACAAGGTCTACTATTAAAAGCGCTCTACAAATAAACTGACTTCAACGACAGTAACTTAAATACTAAAAAGAATAAAGTACCATATGATTAAATAAAAAAGGGGCGGAGCTACCGACATTAAGCGCAGAAAAGAATCCTGAACTACAGTAATTACGACTGGAACTTCCTGTGAAGTGTGCTGTTCATCACCTGCTGCTTCCTCCTGAGTCTCCTCCTCCCCTTCTTCCTCCTCCTCCTCCTGCGCGCTCACGCTCCTCTCAGCCGGGATGTGGAACTCGATCTTCTTGGGTCCGAGATGGAGCAGCTGCTCGAACACATCGGAGGGCCTCAGAGCGGGACCTGGAGCGCTAGTGTGGAATACATTACACATTTATTTTTACAGTGAAGCATGTTAAAGTACTTTAACAGGTCTTTGTCTCTCTCGTGATGCTTTCGCCCTGGAGCGTGCACCAGGTGAGAGTGTACGTATACACTGCACTTAGTTAAAACTTTTCTTTCAAATCTTGCACAACACAGCTTCGCATTAAGTATTTCACCCCCTCGATCTTATCCACACTCTGAACTGAAACCAATCTAACTGGGACCGAATTCCAGGAATACACAAAATATCCCATAATATTAAAGCAGAAGGAAATTAACATCACCTGCAAAAATTTACAAATACTCGCCCGTGTTGAAACACATCAGAAGTTAAATAATTAACTGAATGGAGTCAAAGCGCTCTGAACACTGCCCCCACTGTGAAGCATGGTGGTGGCAGCATCATGCTGTGCGGATGGCACCTGTGCGGTTCGGGGGTAAACAGCAGGTCCTTCAGTTTGGGTTTCTTCCTCGGGGCGGCCATCTTTGTTCTCAGGGGTCGTTTGCACGGCTGGTTAACGAGCCTCGTCAGTCTGATCATCCTGCACAGACAGCACGCATCAGACACCGAACACGCACACCGTTTATTCAGCTAGCAAGATGTTTTTACAGCGTTCTACAGAACAGGACGAAAGAAAGATGATGAATGCTGCTCAGACGTTACTGGAATTCATTATGACTGGGTGGGGCTTAATATTCTAATGAGCACTGCAACAATTCCAAGCTTTATGCATTAGCTACACTCGCTAGGTTAGCTTTCACAAGCAATCTTTTTCCCCCCCTTCACGCAGTATTCGTGGTCATTAGCAAAGCTATCATTTACTCAACAGGTCAGCCGTTGTGTGTGAACAGTTTGGATAGAAAGCTGTAAGGGCAGGGATAGTGATGTCAGAAAAGATTTACCTCCGTTATCCCCGCCCACTTTACACAGTGTAGCTAGCTAGCTATTTAGAACACCAGAGTCTAATGTTTACATGTTCACCAGACCTCTCTTTATCTTCATCATCTCCACTCTCATACTCCGACTCCTCCTCTTCGTCGCTGGTGCCCTCAGGCAGCGGGGGGTTCTCCGGTGGTAACGTAGGGGGCGGGGGCACCGTCGGGGGCAACAGGCCGTGAGTCACTGTGTACTGAAATACCAGCACTGAGTCAGACATTTGATCTCCTTCTTTCTCTCTTTGATAACGAGTGATCATGAGGCTGGAAACACTGCACACATGCAGATACTGGGCTTTAGAAGGTTTTTAAATGAACATGAAGGTGTAACGATCTGATTCCTGGATTATTTCACATGATTTAGATCAGTGGTTCTCAACTGGCGGCTGTAGCCGTGAGCCCCGAGCGGGGGGTTCTGGGGCTTTTTAATGAGAAGTGTAGAAAAAAAAAAAAAATCAATAGGCCTTTAGCATACGGAGGATCTCCTGTGGGGTAAAATAAATCTATTTCAGACTACCTCTGGACCTGTAGCCTGGGTCAGGAACAGTGATGGGAATAACGGCGTTAGAAATAAAACGGCGTTACTTTTTTTAGTAACAAGTAATCTAACTAATTACTTTTTACATCGTTATAACGCCGTTCCCGTTACTTACAATAAAATACTATGCGTTACTTTATTAAAGCTGTTCTCATCTGGCACGCTGCTCGTTCAGCCTTTCTTTACTCTGCTTTCGTGTGGGGCGGGGAGACACGAGACAACGGCACAGTAAGCCAATCAGAGTAGATTTGGACAACATACGTAGGTACTGCACGACTGCGCACACTTTCAATGAGAAGACCCAGCGATGGCGAGCGGTCAGCCCAGCACTGCGCTTTCACACTGGAAATACAGCCATTACTTTTCATTACTTGAAATAAAAGGCAAAAATGTCTACGTGCAATGCACATTATGTCGAAGAACAAAGCGTTTGTCCTCGTCAGTGGCCAGTAATTAGTAACAATTTTAATAACTACAAAAATATATTAAATTTGATAGATGTCTTCTCACATTGTCCCACAAAAATATTAATATAGTGTAGATAACGTTACTAACTGGTTCTGTTAAGTGTCCATTTCAGTCATTAAACACATTTAACATTCACTTTTATTATGATTACACTAATTGAATTTGATTTTTTTTTTTTGCGGGGGAACAAAATGTAACGGAATAATTACTTTCCCTGGTAATTAGTTACTTTTTGGGAAAAGTAACTATAACTAATTACTTTTTGAAAGTAACGTGCCCAACACTGGTCAGGAATCTGAAAATGGACAAATATTTAATTCATCCACCTCAAAAGTGCAACGTTGGACAGATCACCTGAAAAAGTGATTAAATGAGCTGATTGGGATTATTATTTATAAAAAAAAAAAAAAAAAAAGTTACCAAATGTATGCTGTTTATTTCCTAATACAAGATCATGACAACGTTACAGACCATGAAAAAGAAAAACGTCTTCAGCTGTCTGTTTACAGCGCGTGTGTCTGTGAGCTTACCGCGGGAGGAGGGGTGGTTACAGGGCCGAACGGACACGGCAGGTTCATCTTATTCATCAGGTGAAGGACCTGCAGAGAAACCAGTTCAAAGTATCAGCCTTGTGTGTGTGTGTGTGTGTGTGTGTGTGTGTGTGTGTGTTAATCTGCCTTCATACTCCTGCTGTTATGCGTCCCACAGACAATAATTGGGACCCAAGCTCCATATGCAGCCAAGATTGCTGCCTGCAATTGCGTTTCCCAGCATGTCTACGAGCGCAGAAGTGCAACAGCATCACCATGAGGACGCACCGCGAACTGCACAACTACCGCCGAGCAAACTCCACTTCATCACACCTTCATTTTCATCAGACATCACAATTCTATATCACTTTAAACTTTCTTTTTCTGTAGATGATCATACACTCTCAGACTCGGACACGCCTACACCATGAACAACAAAATCCTGGCAGGTGCAGAGGACGACGAAGAAAAAGGAAAAAAAAAAAAAAAAGATTTTTCCCCAAGAATGCCCAAAGTACAAAAGCGTCTCCAGAGAAGGAATTTTATTCACATTTAAAAAAATTTTGCCACTGACTTCAGATGACTCATGCATCACCATAGCAACAGGGCACAAATAGTAAATGCCACCGCTAAACTGTACATATCCGCACATCTATAGTTAGACTCCAGAACCGTCTTCTCCGTCCCACAGGAGTATTCTAATGGAAATAAAGACAGCAGAACCATACTCGTGTTCTACTAACGCTTTCACTTTAGTCCACAAATGTCTCGAAATTGAAAACTGTATTGTTTCTCTTATTAGTCTACTATAGTACTAGCAAGATAGAACTGACATACTCCATGAACAAAAGGTGCTCACTGGAGTAGAGCCACTAACCCCACACTCCCAGCGGGAGCAAAACCACCAATCCATGGCTCACCAGGACACAGGTACCAAACCCCAGGCTCACATCAGAGCATAACTACTAACCCCACATATACCAGGACAGGAGGTACTAAACCCCATAATCTCAGAGCAGTGCTACTAACCTCACACTCACAGTGGATCAAAGCCACTAAACCCCATGCCCCCAATGAATCAAAGTCACTAATCCCATGCTCCCCGTGGAGCAAAGCCACTGATACCCGCACTCCCAATGAAGCGGAACCACTGATCCCCACACTCACAATGGAACAAAGTCACTATTCCCAAAGCTACTGATGGAGCAAAGTCACTAATCCCCATACAACCAATGGAGCAAAGCCACTGATACCCACACTCCCAATGAAGCGGAACCACTGATCCCCACACTCACAATGGAACAAAGTCACTATTCCCAACGCTACTGATGGAGCAAAGCCACTAATCCCCACACAGCCAATGAAGCAAAGTCACTAATCCCCATATGGCAAATGGAACAAAGTCACTAATCCCCATACAAACAATGGAACAAATCCACTAAATCCCACACTACATGTGGAACAAAGATACTAAACCCCACACTCCATGTGCAGCAAAGCCACGAAACCCTGCACTCCTGGTGGAGCAAAGCAACTAAACCCCACATTATGTGTGGAGCAAAACCACTAAACCCAACATTCAATGTGGAGCAAATTCACTAAACCCCACACTCCCTGTGGAGCAAAACAACTAAACCCCATGCTCCATGTGGAGCAAAGCCACTAAACCCCACACTCAATGTGGAGAAAAGCAACTAAACCCCACACTCCATGTGGAACAAAGCAACTAAACCCCACACTCCCTGTGGAGCAAATTCACTAAACCCCATGCTCCCGGTGGAGCAAAGCCACTAAACCGGACGCTCCCGGTGGAGCAAAGCCACTAAACCCTGGCTTGCCGGGACATAGGTACACTACAAAAAATGATCTCTTAGCGAGTGAGAATATCTTGAAAATAGTTGAAACGATCTAGCACTTCCTATTAGAAGAATACAAGACACCAACTCTGAGATTATTAAACCTAGTTCTAGACTGCAACTCGCTTATTCGAAGATGTCTTACCAAGTAAAAACATCTGTCCGTGCCGTAAGATAATACCAGTGAAATTAAGTAGTTTTCTCCTCAAATTCAGTTTTCAATTTTTTGCAGTGTACCAGCCCCAGGGTCAAACTGGAGCAAAGCTCCTTACCCCGCACCTACCAGGGGCAGAGTTACTAACCCCACACCCGCCAGAGCAAAGCTACTAAACATGTTGAGCAGAGTAACATTAACACCTTTGCCAGAGTAACATTATTAAACATGCCACAGTATAATTTTATGAAACTCCTTTGCCAGGGTAAAAAGTTACTGAACCTGCTCACCAGAGGGGCTTTACTGAACACACTCAGCACAGTAACGTTACTAAACCGCTTCTGCAGAGTAACATGACTAACCTCGTTCACCAGGGTAACGTTCTCGGACATGCTCCTCAGAGAAACACCATCAACTCTACTCACCACAGTAACAGGCGCTAGTCCCACTCAGCGGGGCAGCGGTACGAAACTCAGGTCTCCAGAGTAACGTTACCAAGCACCAGAGTAACATGAATACGAGAGTAACATTATTAAATTAAGCATGATGTAGATTTGTAAATCATCAGACTTTCTATTCAAGAAGAATATTTAATTTCCCAGGTTAAATTATCTACATTTTGGAAGGACAGAAAGAAGTTAATACGGATATTTAAGTTTACAAACAGGACAAACTTTTATCGATTAACTTATATCCTTTCCCTCAACTAAACCCTTGATGTATTTCTGTCAAAAGACTAAAACGCTATCAAACTGAACCCTGCTGAAGTATGTGGTGCTGTGCGCGCGTGTGTGTGTACTTTATTAACATATCAGCAGCAGAATCAGCTCCCGTGTACCTGTACGTAGAACTTGGGCACGCTCAGCAGGGTGTGTGAGATGTTCGTCAGGACGGCACTCGAAGGAGGAGGGTATAAATATTTCAGCGTCGGGTTGGCTGGGAATTTTAACCTGTGGAGGTGAGAGGTACGATCAGTGCAGGAGACGCCATGAGACAGGAAGAGGGAGAAAGGAGAGGAAGTGTGGAACGGCTCCTGAAATAGAAACAACTTCAAAATAACAGACATTAAGTTCACAGTGTAAATGATTGAGTGGAAATGATGATTTTAAAGCGCAGACATTCACACAGGTTGGGTTTATCCTTCATAGAGAGTGAAACGCAAAATGCACAGACAGACTTAACTGTTTATTATGACCGTTGCCATGATTATGTCACATCGAGATCCGTTTAAAATTTGTCAGCCAATCAGAAACAAGTATGTCTGGGATCATGGGATTTGTAAAACTGAGCTCCAGGAGATCTCCATCACGCTCTACCATCCCGTCTATTCATCCACACACACTTCAGACAGGAGTAAATGGTTTATTGTGCAGCTGGATGGATGGATAAATAAATAAAAGGCGTGGGAGTGTGACTGACGGCAACTCGTGCTGAAATTATACCTTTGCCTTGAGCCCCTTTATCAAATACCACCTGGTGCCACCAAATGGCACGAGCAGAAGGCCTGTCAGTGACACACACACACACACACACACGAAGCTGTTGCTGACAGCCAGGCGTACTCTCACACACACACGGCCTGCAGCAATGTTAGAGCTCAATAAGATGGCATGTACAAAAGGTGTCGAGACGCGAGAGAAGCAAACGTCTACACAACTGTGGGTGCCAATACTTTTACTTTGTACAAGTTGAATATTAAGTTTAATATCATGTATAGTTAGAACTTTAACTGACACTGATGATGTCAAAGCTGACCAATTAGTAGCTCTGCTTCAAACTTCAGACCCACACACACCCCGCCTCACCCCCCGACACACCCCCTCATCACGCCCTGCCTCACCCTCAGACACACCCACACCTCACTCCCCGACACACCCACACCTCACCCCCCCGACACACCCCCTCATCACGCCCTGCCTCACCCTCAGACACACCCACACCTCACTCCCTGACACACCCACACCTCACTCCCCCGACACACCCACACCTCACCCCCCCGACACACCCCCTCATCACGCCCTGCCTCACCCTCAGACACACCCACACCTCACCCCCCGACACACCTCCTCATCACGCCCTGCCTCACCCTCAGACACACCTCACCCCCCTGACACACCCCCTCATCAAGCCCTGCCTCACCCTCAGACACACCCACACCTCACCCCCCCGACACACCCCCTCATCACGCCCTGCCTCACCCTCAGACACACCCACACCTCACCCCCCCGACACACCCCCTCATCACCCCCTGCCTCACCCTCAGACACACCCACACCTCCACCCCGACACACCCCCTCATCACGCCCTGCCTCACCCTCAGACACACCCACACCTCCGCCCCGACACACCCCCTCATCACGCCCCCGCCTCAGACACACCCACACCTCAAACCCCCCCGGCACACCCATACCCCCTGGCACACCCATACCCCCCTCCTCACCCCCCAGACACACCCACACTCCCCTCTCAGTACAAGGCTCTGACATTCATTCTTTTCTTTCCTCCATTTTCTAACCTTCTCTCCCTTACTCTTGTTTCTCTTCTTCCATCCTTCTCCTGTTTCACTTATCTCACCATCATGTTCTAGAACTTCATCTTTCCCTCATTCTTTAATCAGCTTCTCTCTCTCTCTCTCTCTCTCTCTCTCTCTCTCTTTCTTTCTTTCTGGTCTACTATATTTTGGTAAACCCCCCCTTCCCTTTTCTCTCACCCGAGACTGGGAGCGATGCCGGTATCGATGAGAGGAACATTCGGCTGTTGGCTCTCCTTCTTCTCCTTTTCAGCCGGCTCTTCAGTGAACCTAAAGCAGGAATTTCACACAAGATGAAGATCACACTGACACTATCTCTGTACACTGAATTAAGACTCCATCATCTGACTGAAACCTGTGTGAAATGACAGGCGTTTGTGTGTTAATGCTTTTAGGTGTGTGTGTGTGGGGGGGGGGGGGGGGGGGGGAGCACTGAACACACACGACTCCTGATGTCTTACCAAATTAACGATACAGATGTGAGTCCTTGTGTGAATTACGGAATTACATTTTTACCATCAACACTCCACCTAAAAACATCATCTCACGAAGCATCACTTCAAAATTTAAGATGACGATATCATAACATCAGAAGGCAGACTAACTATGGCGACGTTATTTTTGTTTGATAAAATAATATGTATATATTATAGAGAGAATAAACACACAAGGTTTCTCTCATATTCTCAGTGCCAGTTATGAATGTAGATCTCAGGCTTCAACACAATACGATACGAGTCCTCAGAAAAACGATTCTATATTTGACGTCACCACTGAATCTAATACGATACGATTCAGTTCACAAAGAAACGATTCTATATTTGACGTCACCACTGAATCTAATACGATATGATTCAATTCACAAAGAAACGATTCTATATTTGACGACACCACTGAATCTAATACGATATGATTCAATTCACAAAGAAACGATTCTATACTTGACAACACCACTGAATCTAATACGATACGATTCAATTCACAAAGAAACGATTCTATATTTGACGACACCACTGAATCTAATACGATACGATTCAATTCACAAAAAGAAACGATTCTATATTTGGCGACACCACTGAATCTAATACGATACGATTCGATTCACAAAGAAACGATTCTATATTTGACGACACCACTGAATCTAATACGATACGATTCAATTAACAAAAAGAAACGATTCTATATTTGACGACACCACTGAATCTAATACGATACGATTCAGTTCACAAAGAAACAACTCTATACATGACGTCACCACTGAATCTAATACGATACGATTCACAAAGAAACGATTCTATTTGACGACACCACTGAATCGAATACGATACGATTCACAAAGAAACGATTCTATATTTGACGACACCACGGAATCTAATACGATACGATTCACAAAGAAACGATTCTATATTTGACGACACCACTGAATCTAATACGATATGATTCAATTCACAAAGAAACAATTCTATACATGACGTCACCACTGAATCTAATACGATACGATTCACAAAGAAATGATTCTATATTTGACGACACCACTGAATCTAATACGATACGATTCAATTCACAAAGAAACGATTCTATATTTGATGACACCACTGAATCTAATACGATACGATTCAGTTCACAAAAACGATTCTATATTTGACGACACCACTGAATCTAATACGATACGATTCAAAGAAACGATTCTATATTTGACGTCACCACTGAATCTAATACGATACGATTCACAAAGAAACGATTCTATATTTGACGACACCACTGAATCGAATACGATACGATTCACAAAGAAACGATTCTATATTTGACAACACCACTGAATCCAATACGAGACGATTCACAAAGAAACGATTCTATGTTTGACAACACCACTGAATCTAATACGATACGATTCAGTTCACAAAGAAACGATTCTATATGTGACGACACCACTGAATCTAATACGATACGATTCAATTCACAAAGAAACGATTCTATATTTGACGTCACCACTGAATCTAATACGATATGATTCAATTCACAAAGAAACGATTCTATATTTGACGACACCACTGAATCTAATACGATATGATTCAATTCACAAAGAAACGATTCTATACTTGACAACACCACTGAATCTAATACGATACGATTCAATTCACAAAGAAACGATTCTATATTTGACGACACCACTGAATCTAATACGATACGATTCAATTCACAAAAAGAAACGATTCTATATTTGGCGACACCACTGAATCTAATACGATACGATTCGATTCACAAAGAAACGATTCTATATTTGACGACACCACTGAATCTAATACGATACGATTCAATTAACAAAAAGAAACGATTCTATATTTGACGACACCACTGAATCTAATACGATACGATTCAGTTCACAAAGAAACAACTCTATACATGACGTCACCACTGAATCTAATACGATACGATTCACAAAGAAACGATTCTATTTGACGACACCACTGAATCGAATACGATACGATTCACAAAGAAACGATTCTATATTTGACGACACCACGGAATCTAATACGATACGATTCACAAAGAAACGATTCTATATTTGACGACACCACTGAATCTAATACGATATGATTCAATTCACAAAGAAACAATTCTATACATGACGTCACCACTGAATCTAATACGATACGATTCACAAAGAAATGATTCTATATTTGACGACACCACTGAATCTAATACGATACGATTCAATTCACAAAGAAACGATTCTATATTTGATGACACCACTGAATCTAATACGATACGATTCAGTTCACAAAAACGATTCTATATTTGACGACACCACTGAATCTAATACGATACGATTCAAAGAAACGATTCTATATTTGACGTCACCACTGAATCTAATACGATACGATTCACAAAGAAACGATTCTATATTTGACGACACCACTGAATCGAATACGATACGATTCACAAAGAAACGATTCTATATTTGACAACACCACTGAATCCAATACGAGACGATTCACAAAGAAACGATTCTATGTTTGACAACACCACTGAATCTAATACGATACGATTCAGTTCACAAAGAAACGATTCTATATGTGACGACACCACTGAATCTAATACGATACGATTCAATTCACAAAGAAACGATTCTATATTTGACGACACCACTGAATCTAATACGATATGATTCAATTCACAAAGAAACGATTCTATACTTGACAACACCACTGAATCTAATACGATACGATTCAATTCACAAAGAAACGATTCTATATTTGACGACACCACTGAATCTAATACGATACGATTCAATTCACAAAGAAACGATTCTATATTTGACGACACCACTGAATCTAATACGATACAATTCAATTCACAAAGAAACGATTTTATATTTGACGACACCACTGAATCTAATACGATACGATTCAATTCACAAAGAAACGATTCTATATTTGACGACACCACTGAATCTAATACGATACGATTCAGTTCACAAAGAAACGATTCTATATTTGACGTCACCACTGAATCTAATACGATACGATTCAATTCACAAAGAAACGATTCTATATTTCATGTCACCACTGAAACTAATACGATACGATTCATTTCACAAAGAAACGATTCTATATTTGACACCACTAAATCTAAGGGCCCGTTTACACGAGGACGCTGTCGGGTAAAAACGACTAAATATTTTATCAGAAGTGCCTTTTGTTTACACGGGGACGGCGTTTCCAAGGATGAAAAACGGATAAAATTGAAAACGCCTTCCAAAGTGGATAAGTTAAAAACGGCCCCCGTTGCATATCCGTCTAAACTACCCAATACGCGAAACTCTGCTCGGATCTGCTCACGTCGGGTACGCGTTTACGTCATACATATGTCATATACTGCACATGCCAGCCCGGGAAGTAAGAAAGTAAGTAAAAAAGTAAGAGCATGTCTGATTACATCGATCCAACGGACCTTCAAGCTGCTCTGTGTTTTAATGCAGTAGATGTGTTTTCCTGCTCACCCGCCTGGCTGGAGCTCCTCAGTTTGGTGTCGCCAAGTTACACACACACGCACGCGCGCGCCGCCTATTCAAGCCGCTCGTGAAACCATAAACCCGAGACTGAAAACAAAACTAGCAGCCAAACAGGTTTATTTTGCTGAGATGGACACTGCCTTTTCTCTTCTTCACCGAAACAAGAGTGAGTGTTACTTAATAAAGGCAGATTAAAAGAGTTTCGGTTTGCTCCTGCTCCTCCCTCGAGCACTACAGTACCTCAGCCGGACCGGTGTTCTGTAAAGTTATCCTAGCAAGTTCTCATACAGACCGTTTTATTATTTAAAACAAGTCATTACAAATTATTTGACTCGGCCAAAGACTCGACCAATACGCACAAAACATAAAAATCGGCAAATGCGTGAAATTCTCACCGATTTTCTATCAGCCCAGCTGATCGGTGGGACAAAACTACTGTTGAATTTTCCTCCCCTCCTGGATTTCGCGCATGTGTAGTAGGCTTGGTAGGATAACTTGACAGAACAGCGGCGCAGATGTGCAGATCAGACAAGACGGAAGATGTTGCGCATGCGTGCAGACATAGCGGAGACATTTATGCGTCACCGTATAGACGCAGATTTCCTCCTTGAAAACGGTCGTGTAGACGCGGAAAAAAGTGAGAACGAAAACGGACTTTTGCGTTTTTGTTTTATACCGTCCCCGTGTAAAGTGGGCCTAATACGATATGATTCAATTCACAAAGAAACGATTCTATACTTGACATCACCACTGAATCTAATACGATACGATTCAGTTCACAAAGAAACGATTCTATACTTGACGACACCACTGAATCTAATACGATACGATTCAATTCAGAAAGAAACGATTCTATACTTGACATCACCACTGAATCTAATACGATACGATTCAATTCACAAAGAAACGATTCTATATTTGATGTCAACACTGAAACTAATACGATACGATTCAATTCACAAAGAAACGATTCTATACTTGACATCACCACTGAATCTAATACGATACGATTCAGTTCACAAAGAAACGATTCTATATTTGACGTCACCACTGAATCTAATACGATACGATTCGATTCACAAAGAAACGATTCTATATTTGACATCACCACTGAATCTAATACGATACGATTCACAAAGAAACGATTCTATATTTGACAACACCACTGAATCTAATACGATACGATTCAATTCACAAAGAAACGATTCTACATTTGACGACACCACTGAATCTAATACGATACGATTCAGTTCACAAAGAAACGATTCTATATTTGACGTCACCACTGAATCTAATACGATACGATTCAATTCACAAAGAAACGATTCTATATTTGACGACACCACTGAATCCAATACGATACGATTCACAAAGAAACGATTCTATATTTGACGACACCACTGAACCTAATACGATACGATTCAATTCACAAAGAAACGATTCTATATTTGACGACACCACTGAATCTAATACGATACGATTCAATTCACAAAGAAACGATTCTATATTTGACGTCACCACTGAATCTAATACGATACACAAAGAAACGATTCTATATTTGACGACACCACTGAATCTAATACGATACGATACACAAAGAAACGATTCTATATTTGACGACATCACTGAATCTAATACGATACAATTCAATTCACAAAGAAACGATTCTATATTTGACGACACCACTGAATCTAATACGATACGATTCAATTCACAAAGAAACGATTCTATATTTGACGACACCACTGAATCTAATACGATACAATTCAATTCACAAAGAAATGATTCTACATTTGACGTCACCACTGAATCTAATACGATACGATTCACAAAGAAACGATTCTATATTTGACGTCACCACTGAATCTAATACAATACGATTCACAAAGAAACGATTCTATATTTGACGTCACCACTGAATCTAATACGATACGATTCAGTTCACAAAGAAATGATTCTATACTTGATGTCACCACTGAATCTAATACGATACGATTCACAAAGAAACGATTCTATATTTGACGTCACCACTGAATCTAATACGATACGATTCAATTCACAAAGAAACGATTCTATATTTGACGACACCACTGAATCTAATACGATACGATTCGATTCACAAAGAAACGATTCTATATTTGACGTCACCACTGAATCTAATACGATACGATTCAATTCACAAAGAAACGATTCTATATTTGACGACACCACTGAATCTAATACGATACGATTCAATTCACAAAGAAACGATTCTATATTTGACGACACCACTGAATCTAATACGATACGATTCGATTCACAAAGAAACAATTCTCTAAAGGAGGTCGCTAACTAACAAAAAGAAGAACGCAGATCACACGTCGAATCATCCTTCCACTTCCAGACTCGGTCGTTTTGGTGTGCGTACCTGTCGGAAACTTTCGGACTCTTCAACACAATGTCGTGATCTTGATCTCTTGCAAACTCCACGACCAGCGTGTGACCCAGAATCCTCAGCTGATGGAGTCTCCTCAGAGCCTGGGACAAGGTCAGGGGGAAGAAGAGAAACAAATCCAGCACGGCATCTTTTATCATTTAATCGAGGACATGGGTGGGGCTTCCAGATGTTTCTGCTCTCCTGAATGAGATGAAGAGGAGCGCGACTGAGGTGCTCTTACCTTCGAAGCTGAAGTCTCGCTCAGGAACGTAGCAAAAGCTGTGTGTTTCTAAAAACAGAGGTGAAACGAGTTAACACTCAGACAGGTGTGGACAGGACGAGACAGAGAGCGGTAAGAGGCTACGTGTGGGGGATTAGAGGACGAAGCAATGGCGTGTTGTTACGGAGACGTACAAGAGGGCCTTTATCGGAGAGCACGCGCACGGACGAGGCGCCGAAATACACCAGCAGGTCCTCCTTCTCCTCTCGGCTCAGGTCTGCAGGCAGGTGTCTCACGATCAGGGTCTTACTGCGCTTAGTGTGGACGCCGTCCTCGTCCTGACCCGCCATGACTCGCACCTACACACACACACACACACACACACACACGGTCATCAACCGGGAGAAATTATGAAACCAAATGTAACCATGATTAAGATTTCAAATGTACACGTGGCAGTGATTTCATGAGAGCAGTTCAGCTTATGATGAAGTGACTGTGTCAGTCACATGAGGAGGCGGGGCTAAAAACAACATATTCATAACAACAGGTTGGAAAAAGAAGATATAAACAATTAAAAAAAAAAAAAAAACCTCTCAGAGACGCTGTGAATTTTATTCTATTTTAGGTGATTATAAATCGCATCGCGGGCCGTCGCCCCTCCCACAGCGCTCGCATCGCGGGCCGTCGCCCCTCCCACAGCGCTCGCATCGCGGGCCGTCGCCCCTCCCACAGCGCTCGCATCGCGGGCCGTCGCCCCTCCCACAGCGCTCGCATCGCGGGCCGTCGCCCCTCCCACAGCGACCACATCGCATCGCGGGCCGTCGCCCCTCCCACAGCGACCACATCGCATCGCGGGCCGTCGCCCCTCCCACAGCGACCACATCGCATCGCGGGCCGTCGCCCCTCCCACAGCGACCACATCGCATCGCGGGCCGTCGCCCCTCCCACAGCGACCACATCGCATCGCGGGCCGTCGCCCCTCCCACAGCACTTTTCTATGCATTTTCATAAAATCTTCCTTCTACCATCAAAATATTGATATACAAATGACCATGCCAAATCAATGAATATGCAAATCAATTTATTGCGTCACCTGGCGGCTTCTAGAATACAGAGGACCGAGTTTCTCCTGAAAATAAAGGGAGCACCGGTTTGGAGTCGCTGATGTGCAGAGTAGACACCGGCTCCTGCTACAGGTTCATCCTCCACAACATGATCCAATATCACACTTAATAGAACAGAAATAAAACCGGCTTCATGCTCATGTCAGATTATTCTTATTCTATTTATCTTAATAAATAAATTATATAAACTCTTCTATCTTACCTCTTCAAACACCAACCACCAAAACAAACTCCTTGTCTGTGAGAACTGACCCGCTTCTGGTTCTGATGTCTACTAGTTAACTAGATTAACTTAGCTTAGCAAGCTAGCACCGTTAGCATGCTAACCTAATCCTACTCAGGACACGAAGGGAGTGTGAATAAACACAAACGGCTGAAACAGAACATTTTATCTTTTTAAACAGGCCACAGTTATTATAATCTGCTTTAACATGATAAGGATGATGAATAAATCCTCTCGGACACTCACCTCTGGGGTTAAAGTTGGCTCCACAACCAGCGGCCGTATCTCAAATCGCACTGTACCGGAAGCCTTTATGTCACTCACTACATAGGGCATTGAAGTCGGGAGCAGGCGCCATTTTGAGACACAGCCCTGTTTTCGGAAGGAGGGTTCACTCTCGGACCGCCGCAGGACTTCTGATCGCTGATTGGTTGAAATACTGACTTCAGTGATTGGTTTCTAAGACACGTCAATCATAACTGCTCAAAGTTGCTGTTTCGTGATTGGTTAACGACGTGGCGCTGGTTAAACTTAAGATTTGATTGGTGCTCAGAGATGTCAGTTATTTAACCGTCCAGCCCACACGCTTAAAGGAGAAGAAACAAATGGCCGAGTTTAGTCAATGATGACAAGCAAGGTATTGAGTTTTCTCAGTGACAGAACAGTGGGTGGGCCTGGGGGTAACACAGGGGCCTGAGAAAGACTCACCCCGGACACTTTATTAGGAACACCTATACATCCACCTGCTGTTTGATGCAGTTCTCTAATCAACAGCAGCACGATGCATCAAATCACGCAGAATGTTCACAATGTTCAAACATCTCATCTCATTATCTGTAGCCGCTTTATCCTGTTCTACAGGGTCGCAGGCGAGCTGGAGCCTATCCCAGCTGACTACGGGCGAAAGGCGGGGTACACCCTGGACAAGTCGCCAGGTCATCACAGGGCTGACACATAGACACAGACAACCATTCACACTCACATTCACACCTACGGTCAATTTAGAGTCACCAGTTAACCTAACCTGCATGTCTTTGGACTGTGGGGGAAACCGGAGCACCCGGAGGAAACCCACGCGGACACAGGGAGAACATGCAAACTCCACACAGAAAGGCCCTCGCCGGCCCCGGGGCTCGAACCCGGACCTTCTTGCTGTGAGGTGACAGCGCTAACCACTACACCACCGTGCCGCCCACGAGATATTATCAGGGGTGTAGTGGGCGTGGTACGCGGGGGTACGCCGTCCACCCACTTCTCCCGAGGTGAGATTAAAAAAAAAAACCCAAAAAACAACTGTCATACAATGGCCTGAGTTTATACGCTCTACAGTAAGTGACACGTGCCTTTGTGCTCATCATCAGTGCCCCCCCAATCGAACGTTACGTAAAACGTAGCGACGCAAAGTAGAATGCATTCTAAACGCAGCCGAGATATTAAAATTATGTAAACGGTTGACTCCGCCATCTGTCGGTTTAATGCTTTATGATCTTTGAAGTTCTAATGTGATTTTTGCTCAGTATAGGCCTATGATTTTGAATAGCCTAATAATAACAGTAGGGTCTCTCTCTGTGTGTGTGTGTGTGTGTGTGTGTGTGTGTGTGTGTGTGTGTGTATGTGTGCGCGCGCGTGTGTGTGATTTCCGGGCGTTCATGGTAGCAGCACCGAGAGGGCAACAGAACTGATATAATCGCCTGCCTGGTCATCCTTACGCGGATAATTTCACCACATACTGTATTATATATATGATTTGAAATTCATAATCTTTGTGGCCTTCCTGTTTAGTGTTTTGTTGTACATCCAAAAATGTGAAATGACAATAAATTTAAAGAAATACTCAAGTCTTTAAGAAGGAGTGCATGGTAGGGCTTAACCCAATGGCTGCATGTCATGTATTTTGTATACGCAGGTGCCTCAATTGCGCCAGACTAAATGCTTGATTTATTCGATTGGTGCCTTTTATAATAAATCTCAGCCCATTGCTGGTTTGTATGCGATGTGAGTGAGTGACGTGACTTTTTCTGAACTTCTGGACACATGCTGTAGCTGTTGCCACGGCAGTAAGTAGGCTAGTAAAAATATCGAATTCCGAATGCAGCTCGGCTCAAATGAACATGAATCGAACATGAACAAAGGTGTTTGTGTATCATAATTTCCAATATTTTGGCTTCACGCCTGATAGTCCATGTTAAACCTATGCAAGGTTTATGTTGAGTTCCAGCAGCAGAGTGGTGCTGTCTACGACGATGCATTCGGAAGGAGAAGGCGAATTTGTTCCTCTTTAGCCATTTCAGCATATTTATTGGAGACAAAATAAACCGCAGCTTTTCGCCATAACAGTTGGGCTGTACTGACAAACACGAATGAAAATTGCACACATAAAAATGTCTGAAAAAAAGTGTCTTCTTGTGCCCTCTTGTGTTGTTAAAAGAACGTAACATTTATACAAATCATTCATACCAAACATAGGCGACCAAACAAAGGCTACCGCTTCTGACATGATATCAAATCGACGACGTCACGAATCGCGTACCCCCACTTTAAAAATCTCCACTACACCACTGGCTATTATGGATGCAGTAAAGCAGCAGTCATCCATTATTGTTGTTGTTATTGTTGCTTCTTCTTCTTCTTCTTCTCCGTGTTGTTGTTGCTTCGATGTTCGCGCCAAGGTTTATGCAAGCGCAGCGATGTAACTGATGTATACAGTGACGTAATGATGTGGCTCCCCTTAGCACCCCGAGCTATGGAAAAGCAAACTAGTTCTCAGCTGGTTCGCAAGTTGAACGAGTTGTGAACCAGCACCAGCCCTGGAACTGATTTGGTGGAAAAGGGGTAAAAGTGTGTCTGTGGCATGGGTGTTGGTGCCAGATGGGTCGATCACTAACAATTGTTGAGAACAGTGATGAAAGGATCGATAAACGGATGAAATAGCTGCTGATACCACCAGGGATGCCGTGTGTGTGTGTGGGGGGGGGTTAGGACGATTCTAAGGGCCCAGCATTGACAGACGGCCTTCAGAGGGCAATATTAATATTATGACCATGTGTAAGTTAGTTTATGATTAATAAGTTAAGTCAAGTTTATTTGTACAGCGCTTTTAACAATAAACATTGTCGCAAAGCAGCTTGATAGAATTTGAACGACTTAAAACATGAGCTAATTTTATCCCCAATGAGCAAGCCTGTGGCGACGGTGGCAAGGAAAAACTCCTTCAGACGACATGAGGAAGAAACCTCGAGAGGAACCAGACTCAAAAGGGAACCCATCCTCATTTGAGCAACACCAGACAGCATGACTATAACATTAACAGTTTTAACATGAAGTCAGTTTCGTTGATGTTATAAACTCTTCATTGATGGAAACTTGAGTCCAAAACTGTTCATGACAACTGCAGTCCTAAAGTTAGCAAGTCAACTGTAGTCCTCAGCCATAAAAGCATTACTGTAAGAGTCCAGAGCGTCTTCCAGGTGTGACTTTCAACTGTCCTCCTCATGGGGCCGTCCTCCACAGGAGCAATGCGATGAGACTCCAACCAGACACAGGGCACCAGGATGGATCAAGCAGGTCTGAGGAGCAGAAGAGGTCAGCATCTCGATCCCAGGATCAACATGTAACTCAGAGGGACAGATTTTTTTCCGGGGGGGAGGGGAAGAGGGAGAGAGAGAGAAAAAAAACACAGGTTGTTAGGTATGCCCAATGTCACCTGAATAAGTAGGAACAGTATACATATTGCACTGAGTACAAGCAGGGACTCCGGCAACTAACTATGACAGCATAACTAAAAGGGGAGAGCCAGAAGGTAACACAGGCATGAGGGAGCCCCGTGACATAAAGCAGCAGCCACTGCACCGTCAACAAACTCGAGTGAGCAAGCGAGTGGGGACTGACAGCATCCATACATCCCAGTTTACCAAAACACTCTGTCTGAGGATCCTCCAGATCTACACCTTTACCTCATAAACACCATTAACACAAGGCTTGACTAAACAGATATGTTTTCAGCCGAGACTTAAACGCTGAGACTGTGTCTGATTCCCGAACACTACTTGGAAGGCTGTTCCATAACTGTGGGGCTTTGTAAGAAAAGGCTCCGCCCCCTGATGTAGCCTTCACTATACGAGGTACCAGCAGATAGCCTGCACCTTTTGATCTAAGTAGGCGTGGCGGGTCATAGAGGAACAGAAGTTCACTCAGGTACTGTGGTGCGAGACCATTTAGTGCTTTAAAGGTCAATAGTAGTATTTTATAATCAATACGAAATTTGATTGTGAGCCAGTGCAGTGTGGATAAGACAGGCGTGATGTGGTCATATTTTCTAGTTCTAGTAAGGACTCTTGCTGCTGCATTTTGAACTAACTGGAGTTTGTTTATGCACTTATTGGAACATCCAGACAGTAAGGCATTACAATAATCCAACCTGGAGGTAACGAAAGCATGAACTAGTTTTTCCACGTCATGTAGTGACATTAAATTTCTTATCTTTGCAATATTTCTGAGATGAAAGAAAGCTATCCGGGTGATGTTATCAATGTGAGTTTCGAATGAAAGACTGGGGTCAATAATCACTCCGAGGTCTTTTACTGCTGCACGTGAAGAAACAGAAAGGCCATCCAGAGTCACTGTGGAATCAGAAAACTTACTTCTAGCTGCATGTGGTCCGAGTACAAGCACTTCAGTCTTGTCAGAGTTAAGCAGAAGGAAATTAATAAGCATCCAGTGTCTAATGTCCTTTACACATTCCTCAATTCTATTAAGCTGGTGTCTCTCATCAGGTTTTGCAGAAACATGAAACTGTGTCATCAGCATAACAGTGGAAACTAATACGATGTTTACGATGTGGTCCTCCAGAGTCTATGATCACGGGGTGTTTACAGTATAGCAACAGTCTGCTCTTCATAGCATTCAGAAATAACAGACTGTAGAATGCTGTAGAATAATTGACCAATCAGAATCGAGTATTCAGCAAAGCCATGTAATAATTTTAAAGGCAAACAAACCCCAAAAATATAAACTCCTGAAAACTCTCTCTCTCTCTCGCTCTGTGTGTGTGTGTGTGTGTGTGTGTGTGTGTGATGGGTTAAATACACAGAAAGAACTTCAGTGTGCTGTAATTTATATGAGACAAATCAAGGCTTCTCATTAAAACAAAAAAATACCCAGGCGTCACTGCTCTCTCTCTCTCTCTTTCTTCCTTTTTGTCTCTCTTTCTCTGTCTTTCTTTCTACCTGTATCTCTCTCTCTTTCTTTTTGTCTCCCTCTCTTTCTGTCTTTCTTTCTACCTGTATCTCTCTGTCTCTTTCTTTTTGTTTCCCTCTCTTTCTGTCTTTCTTTCTACCTGTATCTCTCTCTCTTTCTTTTTGTCTCCCTCTCTTTCTGTCTTTCTTTCTACCTGTATCTCTCTCTCTTTCTTTTTGTCTCCCTCTCTTTCTGTCTTTCTTTCTACCTGTATCTCTCTGTCTCTTTCTTTTTGTTTCCCTCTCTTTGTCTTTCTCTCTCTGTCTTTCTTTTTGTCTCCCTCTCTTTCTCTGTCTTTCTTTCTACCTGTATCTGTGTGTGTGTGTGTGTGTGTGTGTGTGTGTGTGATGGG
This sequence comes from Neoarius graeffei, assembly GCF_027579695.1. NCBI lineage: Eukaryota > Metazoa > Chordata > Actinopteri > Siluriformes > Ariidae > Neoarius > Neoarius graeffei. The sequence goes on from NC_083573.1 coordinate 105,477,250, forward strand.
TTAAATAAACAGAAAGAACTTCAGTGTGCTGTAATGTATATGAGACAAATCAAGGCTTCTCATTAAAAAATAAATACCCAGGCGTCACTGCTCTCTCTCTTTTTTTGTCTCTCTTTCTCTGTCTTTCTTTCTCTGTCTTTCTTTCTACCTGTATATCTCTCTCTTTCTTTTTGTCTCCCTCTCTTTCTCTGTCTTTCTTTCTACCTGTATCTCTCTTTCTTTTTGTCTCCCTCTCTCTGTCTTTCTTTCTACCGCTCTCTGTCTCTCTCTCTCTCTCTCTCTCTCTCTCTCTCTTTCTTTTTGTCTTTTTCTTTTTGTTTCCCTCTCTTTCTGTCTTTCTCTCTCTGTCTTTCTTTTTGTCTCCCTCTCTTTCTCTGTCTTTCTTTCTACCTGTATCTGTGTGTGTGTGTGTGTGTGTGTGTGTGTGTGTGTGTGTGTGATGGGTTAAATAAACAGAAAGAACTTCAGTGTGCTGTAATGTATATGAGACAAATCAAGGCTTCTCATTAAAAAATAAATACCCAGGCGTCACTGCTCTCTCTCTTTTTTTGTCTCTCTTTCTCTGTCTTTCTTTCTCTGTCTTTCTTTCTACCTGTATATCTCTCTCTTTCTTTTTGTCTCCCTCTCTTTCTCTGTCTTTCTTTCTACCTGTATCTCTCTTTCTTTTTGTCTCCCTCTCTCTGTCTTTCTTTCTACCGCTCTCTGTCTCTCTCTCTCTCTCTCTCTCTCTCTTTCTTTTTGTCTTTTTCTTTTTGTTTCCCTCTCTTTCTGTCTTTCTCTCTCTGTCTTTCTTTTGTCTCCCTCTCTCTGTTTTTCTTTCTAGCTGTGTGTGTGTGTGTGTGTGTGTGTGTGTGTGTGTGTGTGTGTGTGTGTGTGTGTGATGGGTTAAATACACAGAAAGAACTTCAGTGTGCTGTAATTTATATGAGACAAATCAAGGCTTCTCATTAAAACAAAAAAATACCCAGGCGTCACTGCTCGCTCTCTCTCTCTCTCTCTCTCTCTCTCTCTCTCTCTCTCTCTCTCTCATTGTCTCTCTCTTTCTTTCTTTCTTTCTTTCTTTCTTTTTGTCTCTCTTTCTCTGTCTTTCTTTCTACCTGTGTCTCTCTCTCTCTTTCTTTTTGTCTCCCTCTCTTTCTGTCTTTCTTTCTACCTGTATCTCTCTCTCTTTCTTTTTGTCTCCCTCTCTTTCTGTCTTTCTTTCTACCTGTATTTCTCTCTCTCTCTCTTTTTGTCACCCTCTCTTTCTGTCTTTCTTTCTACCTGTATTTCTCTCTCTCTCTTTCTCTCTTTTTTTGTTTCCCTCTCTTTCTGTCTTTCTCTCTCTGTCTTTCTTTTTGTCTCTCTCTTTCTCTGTCTTTCTTTCTACCTGTGTGTGTGTGTGTGTGTGTGTGTGTGTGTGTGTGTGTGTGTGTGTGTGAGAGAGATGGTTTAAATACACAGAAAGAACTTCAGTGTGCTGTAACGTATATGAGACAAATCAAGGCTTCTCATTAAAACAAAAATCCCCAGGCGTCACTGCTCTCTCTCTCTCTCTCTCTCTCTCTCTCTCTCTCTCTTTTGTCTCTCTTTCTCTGTCTTTCTTTCTACCTGTATCTCTCTCTTTCTTTTTGTCTCCCTCTCTTTCTGTCTTTCTCTCTCTCTGTCTTTCTTTTTGTCTCCCTCTCTTTCTCTGTCTTTCTTTCTACCTGTATCTCTCTTTTTGTCTCCCTCTCTTTCTGTCTTTCTTTCTACCTGTATCTCTCTTTCTTTTTGTCTCCCTCTCTGTCTTTCTTTCTACCTGTATTTATCTATCTATCTATCTCTCTGTCTCTCTCTCTCTTCCTTTTTGTCTTTTTCTTTTTGTTTCCCTCTTTCTGTCTTTCTCTCTCTGTCTTTCTTTTTGTCTCCCTCTCACTGTTTTTCTTTCTAGCTGTATCTGTGTGTGTGTGTGTGTGTGTGTGTGTGTGTGATGGGTTAAATACACAGAAAGAACTTCAGTGTGCTGTAATTTATATGAGACAAATCAAGGCTTCTCATTAAAACAAAATATACCCAGGCGTCACTGCTCTCTCTCTCTCTCTCTCTCTCTCTCTCTCTCTCTCTCATTGTCTCTCTCTTTCTTTTTGTCTCTCTCTTTCTTTCTTTTTGTATCTTTCTTTCTTTCTTTCTTTCTTTCTTTCTTTCTTTCTTTCTTTCTTTCTTTCTTTCTTTCTTTCTTTCTTTTTGTCTCTCTTTCTGTCTTTCTTTCTACCTGTGTCTCTCTTTCTTTTTGTCTCCCTCTCTTTCTGTCTTTCTTTCTACCTGTATCTCTCTCTCTCTCTTTTTGTCTCCCTCTCTTTCTGTCTTTCTTTCTATCTGTATTTCTCTCTCTCTCTTTTTGTCTCCCTCTCTTTCTCTTTCTTTCTACCTGTATTTCTGTCTCTGTCTCTCTCTTTTTGTTTCCCTCTCTTTCTGTCTTTCTCTCTCTCTCTGTCTTTCTTTTTGTCTCCCTCTCATTCTCTGTCTTTCTTTCTACCTGTATCTGTGTGTGTGTGTGTGTGTGTGTGTGTGTGTGTGTGTGTGTGTGTGTGTGTGTGTGATGGGTTAAATAAACAGAAAGAACTTCAGTGTGCTGTAACGTATATGAGACAAATCAAGGCTTCTCATTAAAAAATAAATACCCAGGCGTCACTGCTCTCTCTCTTTTTTGTCTCTCTTTCTCTGTCTTTCTTTCTCTGTCTTTCTTTCTACCTGTATCTCTCTCTCTTTCTTTTTGTCTCCCTCTCTTTCTCTGTCTTTCTTTCTACCTGTATCTCTCTTTCTTTTTGTCTCCCTCTCTCTGTCTTTCTTTCTACCGCTCTCTCTCTCTCTCTCTCTCTCTCTCTTTCTTTTTGTCTTTTTCTTTTTGTTTCCCTCTCTTTCTGTCTTTCTCTCTCTGTTTTTCTTTCTAGCTGTATCTGTGTGTGTGTGTGTGTGTGTGTGTGTGTGTGTGTGTGTGTGTGTGTGTGTGATGGGTTAAATACACAGAAAGAACTTCAGTGTGCTGTAATTTATATGAGACAAATCAAGGCTTCTCATTAAAACAAAAAAATACCCAGGCGTCACTGCTCTCTCTCTCTCTCTCTCTCTCTGTTCACTGCTTCAGCAGGGTTAAATACACAGAAGGAACTTCATTGCGCTGTAATGTTTCTGTGACAACTAAAGGCTTCTAATTCTAAAAATCGAATCAGAAATTTCCTGTAACTGTGTGATTTTTACTGGCAACAAAATCCGCCAATCAACAGACTTCACTTTTATGAAGTGTAAATCTCACTCGACTCGATAACGCAAACATAGCACTGACGCAGATACTCGTGAACAATGGTTGTTGCCATAGCAACACAATTTCTGCCATCTAAAAAGATCACTTTTCTCAGTGAATAAAAACAAACAAAAGCGTGTCACATAAAATGATCAATGATGGGGTTTACTTGTATTTTACACCCAAAAGCCTGTCACTGGGACATCTTTAGGGTTGTGTACAACAATTTAGACGCGACGTATCCATGAGATCTCAGCCTCGGTGAGTCATGTTTGGAGTCTGTGACGTCAGGATGTGTACTCAGAGTGTGATATTTGAACCTCGGAGACAGTGAGATGTCAGGGACCAGGGACGTTGTTTTTCTTTGAAAATAAAATCTGTAGACAGTATACAGGTACAAATATGAACAAGTGAACACTCGAACATGTCTTGTATGGGCATTATCCGTCAGTATAAAGGAGTTTAGTTTTGGGGTTTTGTTTGGGTTTAAGTAATATTGTCTGTTAATCGTACAGACTTCTGAAGAGCTGAAATTCCTCCTTTCAGCCACTGAATGTCAGTGTTGTCAATAAAATAAACCTTTTTGACCCTTCGTTGTTTCTCGTCCTCCTTCTGTCACAGATGGAACAGATTGTGTTTATACAAATATTGAGTAACTGTCAGGATTCAGAAAATGACTCCTAGATATTAAACCCTTCTGGATAATAAATACATGTTTGTGTACATCCGGGCAGAGAACACCGTCCTGTTTCTCACACTGCGGTTTGGTCATGTTCAGATCGTCAGTCGCTCAGAGACAGTCGTCTGTCTAGTGCGTGTGTTTATTTCCTCCTACAGTGTTCCATCACGATGTCTGGGCGTCTGAGTGCTGTGAAGAAAACACAGCGTAAAACGCAGAAGCTCATCATTTACCTTTAATTGTCTTTAAACACCTGATGGATTCACTTCATATGCGAAATAATCTGTGGTGAAGTGGGTGGAGTCAGGACACCTGTCTGAGCACATGACCCTGCAGGTCTACAATTGATTTGTTTCGAGAAGCTCTGTGTAATGTTTGAGAGCTCTCTGATGAAGCTGAGGGAAAGGGGCGGAGCCAAGCAGCTGAGCAGATTTGTTCCACATTAAGGGCGGAGCTTATTTCTGGGCCAGAACAAAGTAAATACAAGCGGCGAGGTCTATTACATGAAATATTACAAATCAGTTTTAATAGGTGTGTTTGAAACAATTCACATTATTGCTTGTCAAAAAAAAAGTTTAAATATCACAAACTGCACCTTTAAAGCTGATATACACTACCGTTCAAAAGTTTGGGGTCACTCTGAAATGTCCTTATTTTTGAAAGAAAAGCACTGTTCTTTTCAATGAAGATCACTTTAAACTAATCAGAAATCCACTCTATACATTGCTAATGTGGTAAATGACTATTCCAGCTGCAAATGTCTGGTTTTTGGTGCAATATCTCCATAGGTGTATAGAGGCCCATTTCCAGCAACTCTCACTCCAGTGTTCTAATGGTACAATGTGTTTGCTCATTGCCTCAGAAGGCTAATGGATGATTAGAAAACCCTTGTACAATCATGTTAGCACAGCTGAAAACAGTTTAGCTCTTTAGAGAAGCTATAAAACTGACCTTCCTTTGAGCAGATTGAGTTTCTGGAGCATCACATTTGTGGGGTCGATTAAATGCTCAAAATGGCCTGATAAATGTCTTGACTATATTTTCTATTCATTTTACAACTTATGGTGGGAAATAAAAGTGTGACTTTTCATGGAAGACACAAAATTGTCTGGGTGACCCCAAACTTTTGAACGGTAGTGTATGTATGTTATTGAAGGTAACAGTGTTGTCACATTTAATAGCTATCTTCAAAATGTTGCTAAACCTCATGAGCTAGCATGTTTCACATGCGACATTACTGACTGTTAACTAAGCTCAAAACAGGGCAAACATGGCAATTTGATGAAGCGGTAGCGTTATCTCTCTGTGGCTCAGATCAGTTTGCGTCTGCAGTATAATTCTGTAATAAAGATTTGTCAGATTTTCTTACACAAGATTTGACATATTTGCTTACTTAATTAATTAATCACGTAAAGTTTTTAAGTAGTTTTGAAGTGAAGTGTTCTTAAAAATACGTAACTGTTTACGAAAATAATTTTTGTTTTCTTACATAAATAACTTCATAAGTATTTTTTTCTTATGTAAAAAGTGATCATAACTTAAGATTTCTTATGCAAAACACTTCTTTAAGCTAAGATTTTTTACATAAAATAATTTCCTTTGAAGATTTTGTCAAGTAAATACTTTCTGAGGTAAACAGTTTCTTATCTAAATCGGTCAGTTTTCCAGAAATATTTTCGTAAGTAAAAAATTCTTATGTATAGGATTTTTCCCAATAGTTACATCTGAAACATCGCTAAACTACATGAGCTAACATGTTATGCACGATGTTAGCGATGTTCGTGACGGATAACTAGGTTCAATAACACACTGTGGTTATGGACGATGATCTACAGTGATCATGAAATATATTAATACAGATTTCGGTTTATTACCTAATGAAGTTTATTAGCCAGTGAAGTTTATTAGCCAGTGAAGTTTATTAGCTAGTGACGCGAGCTATAGCTACACCATTGAGGATCATCATGCCTCCAAGAAATATACAAACTGAGTGTTTTGTCCAAAGATACAAATCAAATGTATATACTGTATATTTTAGCAGCTAAAAATCCTGACACTGGATTAAAAAAAAAAAAAAAATTATTTCTGTGAGAAATAATTGCAGACCATACATGACCCAGTTGCTAGCATGTTTGTCTCCATTGCCCCTGTATTTATTTACAGCACACATGCTAATTTAATCCCTGCTAATTCCGAACAGCAAAAGCAGAAGAATTTCAACTTGTAAAGAATTTTGTTTTTCTCAATATGTTTAATATTTTAATAATATTAGCATTTGCAATATTATCTACACCACATGAATGGAGCGATTTATCAGAAAGTTTATTTCCCGACTCGACCCCGGGCTTGGAGTCACATTCCTCTAAAAATGTTGTCAGTGCGCCTCGAAATTCCAGTGCAAATGAACTCTTTTCTTTGCCTGTGACAGGGACATTCCTTCCAACTGGGACACAATGCTGCCTTTCAGCCTCCGAGACGTCCCAGGTGAAGGAGGAGTGCCGAACACTCGAGCTAGAGGACTGAGCAGAGAACAGAGACGTGTCCGAGAGACACGCTGCTGCTGAGCTGCATATCAGACGTTAGCTAGCTCGCTAACATTTTTAATGACACAAGATCATGGCTTCTCATGTTAGCTAGATTGCTAATAGTTTCACTTTTACAAAATAATTTCGAGCCCAAAACCCCAAAATATAATCCTCAGCTGACTATTTAAAGTCGCAAAAATTTTTTCTAGTAACTGCTTGTTTTACAAATATTCAATCTGCCATTTTTTTCTTTGTTTTTTTTTTTAAGCATTTTTAACCTAATGTAGTCTCACAGACTAACAGACCTCACTCAGGATTTCTTAGTAATGGAAGTGTAAAGCTACCAAATTAGCATCAAGCTAACTGTATGTCTAAACTATCACACGCTTGTCATCTGTACACTGTAAAAAAAAAGAAAGAAAAAAAAGAAAAATCCTAATTAGTGTAAAAAATGTGAGAAACATCAGGTAAAGCAACAGATTTCACAAGATGTGATTTATTACCAGGTTTATCCAGAACAAAACACCTCACACACTTTATAAAGAATTGTAAGATTTCCTCAAGTAAAGGATTTCTGGGATAAAGTTTTTATCATGTAAATATTTTCTGAATTAATGTTGTTCTCAAGTGAAGCTTTCATATAAAACAAGGTAATAAAAGGGTAGAGATTTTTTTCATAACAATTTTCTCCTGTAAATTTTTTTTTATTACATAAAAAAGTTTCACATAAAGATTTCTCAGTCAAGATTTCTTAAATATTTCTTAAGTAAAGATTTTCTCATATAGATTTCTTAAGTACATTTTTTCTCACATGAAGATTTCTTAAGTAAAGATTTTCTCATGTAAAGATTTCTTAAGTAAAGATTTTCTCACGTAAAGATTTTCTTATGTAAAGGTTTCTTAAGGGGGCGGCAGGTGGTGTAGTGGTTAGCGCTGTCGCCTCACAGCAAGAAGGTCCTGGGTTCGAGCCCCGGGGCCGGCGAGGGCCTTTCTGTGCGGAGTTTGCATGTTCTCCCCATGTCCGCATGGGTTTCCTCCGGGTGCTCCGGTTTCCCCCACAGTCCAAATACATGCAGGTTAGGTTAACTGGTGACTCTAAATTGACCGTGAATGTGAATGGTTGTCTGTGTCTATTGCCGCTTTTCCACTACAAACGCTGTTGAGTCGGGCTGAGCCGTGCCGAGCTGAGCGGGGCTGTTGGAGTTGCATTTCGACTACAACCGCGCTGAACCGTGCTGGCTGGAAGTGGGTGGACACATTGGGTGGAGTTAGCGAAAGTGGGTGGACGTCACGTGATGTCGTTAAGCAGCGCAAACAGTGACATCAGTGAGCTTTTAAGCGGTAGTCTCACGACCCGAATAGTAAACAATAAACATGGAGGACATGGAGTCGTTAGTGTTGCTGGTCTTGGTTCTGTGGCTTGTAGTCACCGACAACGCCAACAGATACTGGCAAGAGCGTATAGATGAGGCGAGGCGCATAAGGCTTCAGAAATTCTCATAATTCGTAATTCTTCTTCTTCCGGGTTTACGGTGTTTACAGATCCCAGCGTGCTCATGGGGCGTGTGTGGGCATGTGAGGACACTCCTCCTCACCAATCAGTGCACAGGGGAGTGTCTCCTCACGCCCCTAGCCCCACTCGGCTCGGTTTGGCTCGCTTCAGCCCCACTCCAAAACGGTGCGAGTTTTAGGAGCTAAGCAGGGCTGAAGCGAGCTGAGTTGTGCTGTTCTTTGGTAGTCGAAACGCGAGCCGTGTCGGGCTGAAGTGAGCTGAAAAAGGGTAGTGGAAAAGGGCCATAAGTGTCAGTCCTGTGATGACCTGGCGACTTGTCCAGGGTGTACCCCGCCTTTCGCCCGTAGTCAGCTGGGATAGGCTCCAGCTTGCCTGCGACCCTGTAGAAGGATAAAGCGGCTTGAGATAATGAGATGAGATGAGGTTTCTTAAGTAAAGATTTCTTAAGTGAAGATTTTCTCACAAAGATTTCTTAAGTAAAGATTTCTTAAGAAAAGATTCCTTAAGTAAATATTTTCTGATGTAAAGATTTCTTAAGTAAAGATTTTCTCACGTAAAGATTTCTTAAGTAAAGATTTTCTCATATAATGATTTCGTAAGTGGAATTATTTTGTAAGATTTTCTCAACTAATGTGTTTTAGTGTAAATATTTCTTGTGTAAAGATTGTAAACATTTTCTCATGTAAAGATTTCCTGAAGTAAAGTTTTCAGCGAAACTTTTACATGAAAAAGGTTTCTTACATAAAAATTATCATGGAAAAATAATTTTCTTACATAAAGATTTTTGTACATAAAGTGTTTTATGTAAAGATTTAATTAGAAGAAGAAACCTTTATTTGTCACATGCACCCTTCAAGCACAGTGAAATTCATCCTCTGCATTTAACCCATCTGAAGCAGTGAACACACGCGCATACACACCCAGAGCAGTGGGCAGCCACACCAGAGCACCCGGGCAGCAGTCAGGGGTTCGGTACCTCGCTCAAGGCTGCTCCACGTCAACCTAACTGCATGTGTTTGGACTGTGGGGGAAACCGGAGCACCCAGAGGAAACCCACGCAGACACGGGGAGAACATGCAAACTCCACAGAGAAAGGCCCTCGCCGGCCTCTGGGCTCGAACCCGGACCTTCTTGCTGTGAGGCAACAGTGCTAACCACTACACCACCGTGCCGCCCTTAGATTTTCTCAGCGTTTTTAACATAAATATTTCTTTTGTAAACAGTTCATCAAGAAAATATTTCTCTCGTAAACCTTTGACATAAAAGTTTTCTTAAGTAAATATTTCTTGCTGGATGAATGAGTTCTAATATATTATCATTTAACAGCTCATTCACAGGACATGGTATTTCCATAGGAAGGTGTTTATTTAAGGTTTATAGAAGGAGTCTACAGTCTCAGTGCTTTGTAACAGTCAGAAGAAAAGATGTAACTTTAACATTTTTTGACATCTTCAAGACAGAGGAGTTTGCACTTCTTTACGGTTTATTGATAACACTGCGTTTTTCTGTTTTATTCACTTCAAGAGACAGACTGTTGCGTGAAGGACTGTTTATAGCTGCTATAACGTAACTGACAGAAGGAACTGATTTGTTTCAGAGATGTTCTACACTGTTTAATATAACTATACTTACTATAAATGTAATTTAATTTGTAGAAATTTGCAATTGTTGTCAAATAAAGCACTTACCACTGACATTCGTATTTGGGAGCGCTTGAAGACACTGAGTCTAAAATATCGCAATTGTGAATGTAGTGAATGAAACAGAAACTCAGGAGAAGAACTAATCAGTCCGAGACACTGAACAAAGCCACCATGTGAGGATCTACACACCACATGCTAAACTGTGAGCTAAATGCTTAGCTAGCATTATAGGGTCTCATATATTATTTGATGAAATGATGAAGTCTCACCGAGACTAATAACCGTCTCACTGAGGCACAAATTAGACTCACCATCTCTGTCATTAGCTTGTTATAAAGTGTAAAACATGTTGGTAAGATTCCACAGCCATGTGCGCTGCAGATGTGCGCTCAGGCTGATGAACACGCTCTGGGCTCGGCCTGTCAGGAAAGCAGGTCAGATCCATGGGCTTATCACATCACGCTCTGAGGAAAAGCAAGAACTATTAATTCTGACTTTTTTCTTTTGTTTTCACTCAAATAAATGGCTCTTAAAGCAAAACATGCAGCTCGGGGCTCAAAAGGAAACATGCAATATTCATTTGTATTTCTTTTATCTGCTGAAGCAGCAATCACATTTCAATAATAATTAGAGAGTGAATTTTAAGTAGCTAGCCAGCTATCAAACTTGCCAACTATAAAGAGTGAAAAAAATGGTGGAATCTAATCCAGTCTCTTGAATGAACAAGCACCACTGCATATAAAATAATATATCGACCAGTATCCACATTGTACCTGTACAATATCAGTATCAACTTCAGCATGATGGTAACTCCATTTCATCACACTTTCATCGTTTTACTGGAACACACACAGCACTGAGCTAGCTAACATACCGGTAGCATATGTTCACACAGTTAGCGAGCTTGATTAGCCATTTCCTCATGGTCACTTTTTTAATTGTTGAACACTTCCAACAGTTTTTAGTGAACTCCTAAACCAAATTCAACACCATTCTTTAAGTTTTGTTGTTTTTTTTAATGTATTCGCCAAACAGCTAATTCCTGCTTTTTCTCATATTTCCATACCAGTTCCACCCACATCATTAAAACAATGAATGTTACACAGTTTCAGAAGTGATGAGATGTCAAATCAGGGCTTAAAGTTAGACGGCCTTTCGATTTCATAAAATCTGTGAAATTTAGTTCCGTCTGAAATGTGGTCATTGTGATATCTGTTTATTTCTGTAATATCTCACAAAATATCAGGCCATTCTGTGGCTGGGTAGTTATTTAATTTGAGGGGATTAAAGCAAATAATGTGTATGAAATCGCGCAGTCAAGCAGACAGAGGAAGTCCATGTGCGCATGCACAGGTTTACCTTCTTCTTCTTCTTTTGGGTTTTACGGCAGCTGGCATCCACAGTCTTGCATTACTGCCATCTACAGGTTTCCCTTTGAGCGTGCACTGACAGTTCCATCATTCTGTCGCTAAACGAACAGCTGATCACACCGAGGTGCTCGCTGAGCGCCCATATTTATTAGTTTGGTCCTGCGTTTCCTTTCCTTCGTATATAACATAACGTCTTTTCTTCTCGCTTTCTTTCCGTTACTGTAGTCGGTCTTTCACGTTTCATTCGCACACTCACGTTCGCCATTTTTCTCTCCTGTTTCAAATTTGTATCCCACAATGCCTTGCGTGAACAGGGAAAGCCCACCACGTGATGTGATGCATGACGTAGTATCTTGAATTGGGTCATGGTGAAGCAGGAAAAAATAGAGAAGAATTTCAGGACACGTGGCGCTAAATTCATTAATTGTTCCATTTTAAAAACCCTAATAAAATTGGAAGTCTGTGATTCAAATTCAGTAGCTTTTGGTCCACTGAACAAAAATAATTGGGTGTCAGGGAAAATTCTTTTTATGACCTACACTTGAAAAATCTGAAAGGCAGTACAGCTTTAATACCCTGATGACACACTGAACCCAGTGGAATGACACTTTTCTGCTGGTGGTTGCAGTCTGATCTTTATGGTTGAAGAGGTGGAGCCATCAGAGGGCTCGCGTGGTTTTAATAAAAAAGGTCGATGCCTTCCAAATATTCAATAGATACTGAACTCTGCCTTGCACAAACTGCAAACCTGACAATTAGCATGAAGAATTGCAAACTCAAACTTGGTTTAATTGCTGACATTTTGGCTTTCTAAATTCCTCCATTTTTCTCTCCTGTTTCAAATTTATATCCCACAATGCCTTGCACAAACAGGGAAAGCCCATCATGTGATGTATGATTAGATTAGATTAGATTAGATTAGATTAGATTAGATTAGATTAGATTAGATTAGATTAGATTAGATAAAACTTTATTGATCCGTTTGGGAGGGTTCCCTCAGGGAAATTTAGATTCCAGCATCATCATTACAGATAAACAGAGAATAAAAAATAGAGAAAAAACTTCTAGATAAATTAAATTAAATTAAGTATTTACATATACAAATATAAAAAGAATAAGATATGGGGAAGAGAGGAAGGGAAAAAAGGGGGCAGCAAGAGAGATATTGCACAATTATATTGCACATTGTCCGGTATTGGTTATTGTCAGGCTAGGCTACTGCTCCTTCCCGTCCTCTGTCCTCCTGTTACCCCTCCTCCCCCCCAGAGAGGAGTTGTACAGTCTGATGGCGTGAGGGACAAAGGAGTTTTTGAGTCTGTTCGTCCTGCACTTGGGAAGGAGCATTCTGTCACTGAACAGGCTCCTCTGGTTGCTGATGATGGTGTGCAGAGGGTGACTGGCTTCATCCATGATGTTCAATAGTTTGTCCATAGACCTCTTCTCTGCCACCGTCACCAGAGTGTCCAGCTTCATGCCGAGCACAGAGCCGGCCCGCCTGATCAGTTTGTCCAGCCTGGATGTGTCCTTCTTGGATGTGCTGCTCCCCCCAGCACACCACGGTGTAAAACAGGACACTGGCGACCACAGACTGATAGAACATCCACAGGAGTTTCCTGCAGATGTTAAAGGACCGCAGAAGTATCTTGAATTGGGTCATGGTGAAGCAGGAAAAAATAATGGAGAATTTAGGGCCAGGTGGCCCCAAATTCAATAATTGTTCTATTTTAAAAAACCTAATAAAATTGGAAGCTGTGATTTTAATTCAGTAGCTTTCGGTCATGAAACAAAAAGAATTGTTTGTCAGGGAAAATTCTTTTTATGACCAACACTTGAAAAATCTGAAAGGCGGTCTACTTTTAATTTAATTAAGAACGAGTTTATATCGACTGGTTTTAGTGATAATTTCACTTTGTAGTCATATAGGAAGAATAGCTGCTCAGCATTATGGCATGAAGTTATATAAAGGTGCCATAAGAGGCATTTTGTGGCTCTTTGTGGGCAAAAAGGGTCTGCAGCAAACCTGCAGGGAACCGAATCCAGATGGCTGGTGTAGCAGCCAAAGCCTCTCACAAAAGCCTGTGTGTTTTCATGTATTTTGAGCTGGATAAACACATCAAAAATAGCAGTGTGTGTGTGTGTGTTAACCTTCCTAAATATACGGAGAATTCACCACTCAAGTGAAAAAAACCAAAAACAAAACAACTGACACATTTGCGAGAGAGGAATTTAGAAAGCCAAAATGTCAGCAATTAAACCAAGTTTGAGTTTGCAATTCTTCATGCTAATTGTCAGGTTTGCAGTTTGTGCAAGGCAGAGTTCAGTATCTATTGAATATTTGGAAGGCATCGACCTTTTTTATTAAAACCACGCGAGCCCCCTGATGGCTCCACCTCTTCGACCATAAAGATCAGACTGCAACCACCAGCAGAAAAGTGTCATTCCTCTGGGTTCAGTGCATCATCAGGGTATTAAAGCTGTTCTGGCTTTCAGATTTTTCAAGTGTAGGTCATAAAAATAATTTTCCCCAACACCCAATTATTTTTGTTCAGTGGACCAAAAGCTACTGAATTCGAATCACAGACTTCCAATTTTATTAGGGTTTTTAAAATGGAGCAATTAATGAATTGAGCGCCATGTGTCCCGAAATTCTTCTCTATTTTTTCCTGCTTCACCATGACCCAATTCAAGATACTACGTCATGCATCACATCACATGGTGGGCTTTCCCCGTTCGCGCAAGGCATTGTGGGATATAAATTTGAAACAGGAGAGAAAAATGGTGGGCGTGAGTGTGCGAATGAAACGTGAAAAACCGACTACAGTAACGGAAAGAAAGCGAGAAGAAAAGACGTTATGTTAGATACGAAGGAAAGGAAACGCAGAACCAAACTAATAAATATGGGCACTCAGTGAGCACCTCGGTGTGATCAGCTGTTCGTTTAGCGACAGAATGATGGAACTGTCAGTGCATGCTCAAAGGTAAACCTGTAGATGGCAGTAATTCAACACTGTGGATGCCAGCTGCTGTAAAACCCAAAAGAAGAAGAAGAAGAACGTAAATCTGCTCATGCGCGCATGGACTTCCTCTGTCTGCTTGACTGTGCGAAGCAAGCAATTTCATGCATGATATTTACTCAGGAATCCCCTCAAATGAAATAATTACCCAGCCACAGAATGGCTTGTTTTTTTTATTTTGATATATTACAGAAATAAACAGTGGCACGGTGGTGTAGTGGTTAGCACTGTTGCCTCACAGCAAGAAGGTTCTGAGTTCGAGCCAAGTGGCTGAAGAGGGTCTGTCTGTGTGGAGTTTCCATGTTCTCCTCATGTCTGCATGGGTTTCCTCCAGGTGCTCCGGCTTCCCCCACAGTCCAAAGACATGCAGGTTAGGCTAATTAGTGACTCTAAATTGACCGTAGGTGTGAATGTGAGTCTGAATGGTTGTCTGTGTCTATGTGTCGGCCCTGTGATGACCTGGGGACTTGTCCAGGGTGTACCCTGCCTTTCGCCGGTAGTCAGCTGGGATAGGCTCCAGCTTGCCTGCGACCCTGTAGAAGGATAAAGCGGCTAGAGATAATGAGATGAGATGAGAAATTGACCGTAGGTGTGAATGTGACTGTGAATGGTTGTGAAGGTGCAACAGGCCTAGCAAGCTGGCGGTAGATTAAGTGTGCTCTTGATAGACACAGACAGCCTCATAAGAGGCTGGCAACTGGCAGGCCAATTGGCCCACAGGGTGCCAGGATGGGGAAAAAAACCCAGAAATAAACATATCACAATGACCAAATTTCAGAGGGAACTAAATTTCATCAGTTTTATGAAATCAAAAGGCTGTCTAGCTTTAAAAATGCACTGATTTTCTGAGCATCGACATGCCACTGCAGTAAAAGTGTTGATTTTGCTGGAAATCAAACCAAGGTCACTGGTGTGGTATTCCAGCAAACCCCCACTAGGCCACCAGGGGAATGACTCAAGTGCAGAGGAGTGAGACAGAAGTAGAGTAAAAAACAGTTTATTGACAATGCCCAGAAGTTCAGAAAATTCCAAAGCAAAAAGTAACAAAAGTAAAATCCAAACGCTCAGAAGATATACAGGAAAAATAAAACATCCAAAAGTTCAAAGTCGAAAGTCCAAAATCAGAAAAGAAAAGGCAAAAAATCCAAACGCTCAGAAGATCCAAAAAATGACAAAGTAAAAAGTCCAAAAGTTCACAAGAAAACAAAAATTTCAAAAAACACAAGGACATAGGCAAGGTACATGGAACAGAGGTTACTAGCCATGAACAGCACAAAGACTCCGTGACTAGGGACCAAACTGAGGAAGTATAAATACACAGGGTAATTAAGAAACTAGGCAGGGCAGAAAATAAAGAACAGATGGGGCAAAAGGCACATGAAAACAAGGCTGTCAAAACAAACACAAAACACAGAAACAATAGCAGCCTTTAGCTGTCAAAAACAAACATAACCAGACAAAGAAATAATAGTGGCCTCTAGAGGCCAAGATAGTCCCAAGTCCTAACAGGACCCCCCAACAAGGAGCATCTCCTGACGTTCCCAGGGCGATCAGGATGGGCCAAATGGAATTCCCTACAAAGTTCTTTATCTAACACGTCTCGAGCGGGGACCCAACAGAGCTCCTCAGGGCCATAGCCCTCCCAGTCCACTAGGTATTGAAGCCCACCACGGACCCGGCGGGAGTCCAGCAGGTGGTGCACAGTGAACACGGTCTGACCCTGGAGGATGCGGGGAGGCAGGGGATTCCTAGGGGCAGGGGCATAAGAGGACGACAGTACGGGCCGCAACAGGGATACATGGAATGTAGGGTTGATCCTTAGAGTCCGGGGCAACTGGAGACGGTAGGCGACAGGGTTCACCCTGCACACAACCTTGAAGGGACCAACATAGCGAGGGGCAAGCTTGCGGTTCTCCACCCGCAGGGGAAGGTCCTTGGTGGACAGCCAAACCCGCTGCCCAGGGCGGAAAATGTGGGCAGGCCTTCTATGGTGGTTGGCCTGAGTCTGGTTGGCCCTTGAAGTCTGGATGAGGGTCCTCCTAACCTTGTTCCAGGTCTTGCGACACTGTCTCACATACTGGTTGACCGAGGGCACCCCAGCGTCCTCCTCCTGCTCCGGAAACAGAGGTGGTTGGGACCTGAATTGGCACTGGAACGGCGACAACCTGGTGGCCGATGACTGCAGGGTGTTGTGGGTGTACTCCGCCCATGGCAGCCAGGTGCTCCATGATGTCGGGTTATCCATCACCAGACCTTGCAGGGTGGTTTCTAGGTCCTGGTTGAGCCTCTCAGTCTGGCCATTGGACTGGGGGTGGAACCCAGAGGAGAGGCTGGCAGTGGCCCCGATGAGCTTGCAGAACCCCCGCCACACTCGGGAGGAGAACTGGGGCCCCCAGTCTGAGACGATGTCCTGTGGGAGCCCAAAGACTCGGAAGACATGAGTAAATATTAGTTTGGCTGTTTCAAGGGCAGAAGGGAGCTTGCACAGCAGTATGAAGCGGCAGGCCTTAGAGAATCTGTCGACTTTGACCAAAATGACAGTGTTACCTTGAGAGTCTGGAAGGCCCGTGATGAAGTCGACCGCCACATGGGACCAGGGACGCTGGGGAATAGGCAGAGGATGCAGGAGGCCCTGGGGATGCTGTCGTGGGTTCTTGGTTCTGGTGCACACATCACAGGACAGGACGAATGACCTCACTTCCTTCTCCATGCTTGGCCACCAGAAGCATCTTTTCAAGAAGTCCAGGGTCCTTCAAGCTCCCGGGTGGATGGTGAGAGGGGATGAGTGACCCCACTGGAGAACCTTGGCCCGGGCTTGACGTGGGACGTACAAGAGGCCTGGTGGCCCCATCCCAGGACCGGGGTCCTGGTGTTGAGCTTGTCGGACGGCCTCCTCAACACCCCAGCAGACAGGGGCCACAATCCGGGACACAGGGATAATAGGCCCAACTTCACTCTCCCTGTTGGTGGGAGAGAACAGCCTGGAAAGAGCGTCAGGTTTGGTGTTCTTAGAACCGGGGCGGTACGATAGGGTGAAGTTGAACTGACTGAAAAACAAGGCCCACCTAGCCTGTCGTGGATTAAGTCTCTTGGCTTGCTGGAGGTACTCCAGGTTCTTGTGGTCCGTCCAAACCAGAAATGGATGTTGCGCTCCCTCCAGCCAGTGCCTCCACTCCTCAAGGGCCAGTTTAACTGCTAGCAGTTCTCGATCCCCCACATCATACCGGGACTCCACAGGACTCAGGCGGTGGGAGAAAAATGCGCAAGGGTGCAACCGTCCATCCGAGCATTGAGATAGGACCGCACCGACGCTGCTGTCCGAGGCGTCCACCTCGACGATGAAGGGTTGCAAAGTGTCCAGGAGGACCAGAATGGGTGCTGTGCAGAAGCGGTGCTTGAGGTCTTTGAACGCCTTTTCCGCCTGAGGAGACCAGACATAAGATCCACCTGTCTTTTTGGTGAGGTCCGATATGGGCACTGCTACAGAACTGAAGTTCCTGACAAACTTGCGGTAGAAGTTAGCAAATCCTAAGAACCACTGAACCTCTTTAACAGACTTGGGAGTGGGCCAGTCCCGGACGGCCAGGGTCTTGGCTGGATCCATCTGGAGTTGTCCCGTCCATACAATAAAACCCAGAAAGGAGACCTCGGGGACATGAAACTTGCATTTCTGGGCCTTAGCAAACAGATTGTTCTGTAGCAGCCTCTGGAGAACCTGGCGGACATGGTGGCAGTGCTCCTGCAAGGTCTTGGAAAATATCAGAATGTCGTCGAGGTAGACGAAAACGTACTGGTTGATCATATCCCTCAAGACGTTATTGATAAGGGCCTGAAAAACTGCTGGTGCATTGGTGAGTCCGAAGGGCATCACTTGGTACTCATAGTGCCCTGACGGGGTGTTAAAGGCAGTCTTCCACTCGTCTCCCTGTGGGATACAGATGAGGTGGTATGGGTTCCGTAAGTCCAACTTGGTGAAGACAGTGGCGCCTTGGAGCAGGTCGAACGCTGTGGACATCAGCGGAAGGGGATAGCGGTTGTGCACAGTGATCTTATTCAGGCCCCTGTAGTCAATACATGGTCAGAGCCCCCCATCCTTCTTGCCAACAAAGAAGAAGCCGGCACCAGCAGGTGAGGTGGAGGGTCGAATGAACCCAGAGACCAGGGTGTCCTTGATGTATTCCTCCATGGCCGTGCATTCTGGCTGAGAGAGGGAAAACAGTCTGCCCCGAGGAGGGGTAGTCCCAGGGAGCAAGTCGATGGCACAGTCGTAGGCACAGTGCGGAGGAAGAACGGCAGCCCTACTCTTGCTGAAAACTTCTTTCAGATCCCAGTACTCTGTGGGAACTTGAGATAACTCGGTGAGATCAGGAGGCTCGGCAGGAGACACAGGAGAGCTAGAGAGCAGAAAAGAGGCATGGCATGCAGGGCCCCATTCCACAACCTGGCTTGTTACCCAGTCTATGCGAGGGTTGTGGCAGGTAAGCCAAGGAAGGCCTAGAATCACTGGGAACTCTGGGGAATGAATCAGGTGCAGGGATATTTCTTCTTTGTGACCTTGAGACTGGAGAAAGACTGGAGAAGTAACTTGGGTGACTCTTCCGTCACCTAAAGCTTGGCCATCCAGGGCAGACACAGACAGCGGGACTTCAAGAGGTGCCGTAGGGACATTGATTCTTTGGGCGAAGTGGACATCCATAAAGTTTCCAGCCGCCCCGGAGTCTAACAAGGCCTGGAAAGAGTGGACGGACTCACTCCAGGAGATGGAGACAGGGATGTAGGCTCCTTGGCCAGGAAGTTTGGGAGAGAGGGTAGGCCCCGTCACAACCCTCCCTAGGTCCTTTTCCTGAGAGCTCGGGACATGATGCTCGGAAATGGCCAGGCTTGCCACAGTAGATGCAGCACTTGTCCCTCCTTCTGCGCTCCCTCTCAGATGTGGAGAGATGAGTACGGCCCACTTGCATGGGCTCCGGACAGTCACTGGAGGAGGTAGACGGACTCCAGGTTGAGGCAGTGAGGCAGGGGAAGCTCAGGACTTGGCGGCGCTCTCTAATCCTGTTGTCAAGACAAATGGCATGTGAGATCAGTGTTTCGAGGTCACTTGGGCATCCAATAGAGGCCAGACCATCTTTGATGGGGTCAGACAGACCATGGTGGAAGGCTGAAACCAGGGCAGTCTCATTCCATCCACTGACTGCTGCGAGCGTCCAGAACGAGATGGCGTAGTCTGCAACGCTTCCTCCCTGCCAGATGGACATGAGCTTCCTGGCTGCATCTTTACTGATGTCCGCCTGATCGAAAACACGAAGCATCTCCTCCGTAAACAGCTTGAAATCAGAACACGTGGGTCCCTGTCTCTGCCAGATGGCTGTTGCCCAAGCTCGTGCCTTATCAGCTAACAAAGTTATCACAAATGCAATCTTGCGGCAATCCGTAGTGTAGGTGGTAGGCTGGAGCTCAAAGGTGAGTTGGCACTGGGTAAGGAACTCCCGGCACTCACCGTGCTTGCCGTCATACCTCTGTGGTGCAGGAAGACAGGGTTTGTGAGGTGAAGGAGGCAGTGTGGCAGGAGGCACTGGAGCGGGAGCCAATGGTGGAACAGGATCAGGAGATGGGGGCAGAGGAGTCAGCTGTGCCAGGGCTTTCCCAATTTGCTGAAGCAGTACCTCATGATGAACAAGGGCCTCATGTTGGCTTACAAGTGTTCGTCCACAGTAGCTCCGAAGCGCGTTAAAGCAGCCGTAATTCCCTGAAGGTTGGCTGGGTAGACAGTTGACGAAGCCTCTGCTGAGTCGGTCATGACGGAGTCTTTCTGTTAGGGTTTTGTTGGGAATCGAACCAGGGTCGCTGGTGTGGTATTCCAGCAAACCCCCATTAGGCCACCAGGGGAATGACTCAAGTGCAGAGGAGTGAGACAGAAGTAGAGTAAAAAACAGTTTATTGACAATGCCCAGAAGTTCAGAAAATTCCAAAGCAAAAAGTAACAAAAGTAAAATCCAAACGCTCAGAAGATATACAGGAAAAATAAAACATCCAAAAGTTCAAAGTCGAAAGTCCAAAATCAGAAAAGAAAAGGCAAAAATCCAAACGCTCAGAAGATCCAAAAAATGACAAAGTAAAAAGTCCAAAAGTTCACAAGAAAGCAAAAATGTCAAAAAACATAAGGACATAGGCAAGGTACACGGAACAGAGGTTACTAGCCATGAACAGCACAAAGACTCCGTGACTAGGGACCAAACTGAGGAAGTATAAATACACAGGGTAATTAAGAAACTAGGCGGGGCAGAAAATAAAGAACAGGTGGGGCAAAAGGCACATGAAAACAAGGCTGTCAAAACAAACACAAAACACAGAAACAATAGCGGCCTCTAGCTGTCAAAAACAAACATAACCAGACTAACCAGACAAAGAAATAATAGTGGCCTCTAGAGGCCAAGATAGTCCCAAGTCCTAACAAAAAGTACGTGAACTTCATGACTGGAGGCACACCAAGATCTCAGCATGTCTGCTTTTAACTCACCACTGCTGGTCTTTTTGCATTTGTAACAGATATGTATTGACAGTATGCATAATAATACAGCTGTGTTTAAGACCTTGTGAAAAGAACTCATTTGGAAAACTGTGTTGTTTTTAAATACTTCATTAAAATGTATTATAATGGGAGATGACTGTATGATGGTCAATATTACAAGATATTTGGTTGTAAAGTGGTTATCACTATCACTTCATAGCAAGAAGGTTCTAGGTTTGAACCTTACAGCTGACTGGTGTCTTCCTGTATGGAGTTTACATTTTCTCCCCGTGTCTGTGTGGGTTTCCTCAGGGTTCTCCAGTTTCCTCTTACAGTCCAAAGACAGATTAGATGTAGATTAGGTCAACTGGTTTCTCTAATTTGCCCATAGGTGTGATGGTTGTTCTTCTCTGTGATAAATTAGCAACCTGCCTGGAGTGAACCCCACCTCTTGCCCAAAGTCATCTGAGATTGGCTCCAGTTTCCCTGCAGCTCCAATGGATAAGTCGTTTACATCATGGCTGGAGAGATGATTATGATTTCGGATTCTAACCCAGGTTTTGAATATTCATCAGACCAATTTTGTCATGTGTACTTGCTAACCATAGCATGAAGCATATTATGGAAGTGTTATAGCAACAGGCTAACACATGAACTAGCATTAGAGTAAACAGGTGTGATCAGAAAGGTCTGGGACTGTTCCTGTTGTGAACCAATGGAGGGTTTGCAGTCGGAGCAAATGTGCATGTGCATACTGTCACACAAACGCATATAACACAGGTCCCGATGTTGTCACTGCGATGTCACGCAGCATACTGACTCACAAGAGTTTCTGCTCACTCCTGCTGCATGAGCTTTACTTTCATTCAAAACAGGAACAGAGCCTGTAACTTTTTGATCAGACCTCATATGAGCTAGCATTATCATAAACAGCTTAATCTGTTTACTGGTATTATAGCAGGCTAGGTTATCTATCTACACCTCCACCTACACTGACATGATCCTGTCCTGTCCCTCCACCATCTACACCTCCACCTACTCTGGCATGGTCCTATCCCTCCAGCATCTACACCTCCACTTCCACTGCCATAGTCCTGTCCTGTTTCTTCACCATCTACACCTCCACTGTCATAGTCTTGTCCTGTTCCTTCACAATCTACACCTCCACCTACTCTGTTATGGTTCTGTCCTGTTCCTTCACCATCTACACCTACACCAACTCTGCCATGGTCCTGTCCCTCCACCATCTACACCTCCACCTACTCTGCCATGGTCCTGTCCTGTTCCTCCACTGTCTACACCTCCACCTACTCTGCCATGGTCCTGTCCTGTCCCTCCACCATCTACACCTCCACCTACTCTGGCATGGTCCTATCTCTCCAGCATCTACACCTCCACTTCCATAGTCCTATCCTGTTTCTTCACCATCTACACCTCCACTGTCATAGTCTTGTCCTGTTCCTTCATAATCTACACCTCCACCTACTCTGTTATGGTTCTGTCCTGTTCCTTCACCATCTACACCTACTCTGCCATGGTCCTGTCCTGTTCCTCCACCTACTCTGCCATGGTCTTGTCCCTCCACCATCTACTCTACCATAGTCCTGTCCCTCTACCATCTACACCTCCTCTACCATAATTCTGTCCTTCCACCATCTACACCTCCACCTACTCTGCCATGGTCCTGTTCCTCCACCATCTACACCTCCATCTACTCTGCCATAGTCCTATCCTGTTCCTCCACCATCTACTCTACCATAGTCCTGTCCTGTCCCTCCACCATCTACACATCCACTGTCATAGTCCTGTCCTCTAACCTCCACCATCATAGTCCTGTCCTGTTCCTTCACCATCTGCACCTACTCTGCCATGGTCCTGTCCCCCCACCATCTACACCTCCACCTACTCTACCATAGTCCTGTCCTGTTCCTTCACCATCTACACCTCCACTGTCATAGTCCTGTCTTGTTCCTTCACCATCTACACCTCCACCTACTCTGTTATGGTCCTGTCCCTCCACCAGCTACCTACTCTGCCATGGTCCTGTCCTGTTCCTCCACATCTACACCTCCACCTACTCTGTTATGGTCCTGTCCCTCCACCAGCTACCTACTCTGCCATGGTCCTGTCCTGTTCCTCCACCTACTCTACCATAGTCCTGTCCTTCCACCATCTACACCTCCACCTACTGTGCCATGGTCCTGTCCTGTTCCTCCACCTACTCTGCCATGGTCTTGTCGCTCCACCATCTACTCTACCATAGTCCTGTCCCTCTACCATCTACACCTCCTCTACCATAATTCTGTCCTTCCACCATCTACACCTCCACCTACTCTGCCATGGTCCTGTTCCTCCACCATCTACACCTCCATCTACTCTGCCATAGTCCTATCCTGTTCCTCCACCATCTACTCTACCATAGTCCTGTCCTGTCCCTCCACCATCTACACATCCACTGTCATAGTCCTGTCCTCTAACCTCCACCATCATAGTCCTGTCCTGTTCCTTCACCATCTGCACCTACTCTGCCATGGTCCTGTCCCCCCACCATCTACACCTCCACCTACTCTACCATAGTCCTGTCCTGTTCCTTCACCATCTACACCTCCACTGTCATAGTCCTGTCTTGTTCCTTCACCATCTACACCTCCACCTACTCTGTTATGGTCCTGTCCCTCCACCAGCTACCTACTCTGCCATGGTCCTGTCCTGTTCCTCCACATCTACACCTCCACCTACTCTGTTATGGTCCTGTCCCTCCACCAGCTACCTACTCTGCCATGGTCCTGTCCTGTTCCTCCACCTACTCTACCATAGTCCTGTCCTTCCACCATCTACACCTCCACCTACTGTGCCATGGTCCTGTCCTGTTCCTCCACCGTCTCCCCTCCACCTAATCTGCGATGGTCCTGTCCCTCCACATCTACACTTCCACCTACTCTACCATAGTCCTGTCCTGTTCCCCCACCATCTACACCTCCAACTACTCTGCCATGGTCCTGTCCTGTTCCTCCACCATCTACCTGCTCTGACATGATCCTGTCCTTCCACCATCTACACTGACATGGTCCTGTCATATTCCTTCACCATCTACATCTCCACCTAATCTGCCATGGTCCTATCCTGCTCCTTTACTATCTACACCTCCACCTGCCAGGAATTCCTCCTGAGAATTGAACTGGTGACCTTTCAGGCCAAAGGCTGCTTCTCTAACCTTCAAGCCATGGCTGCCCCTGAATCTCTCCTTTAAGAACATCTCTGATTATAATAAACATGCTGACCCATAACCTGATATTTTTGTAAACAGGTTATCAGATGAACTAGAATTACATAAATTAGAGTAACACACAAATTAGCTTCATCCATAAAGATACATCTCATTTACATATACTGTATCGTTGAATTAAATTACAGTGGTGCTTGAAAGTTTGTGAACCCTTTAGAATTTTCTATATTTCTGCATAAATATGACATAAAACATCATCAGATTTTCACACAAGTCCTAGAGTAACACACAAATTAGCTTCATCCATAAAGATACATCTCATTTACATATACTGTATCATTGAACTAAATTACAGTGTTGCTTGAAAGTTTGTGAACCCTTTAGAATTTTCTATATTTCTGCATAAATATGACATAAAACATCATCAGATTTTCACACAAGTCCTAAAAGTAGATAAAGAGAACCCAGTTAAACAAATGAGACAAAAATATTATACTTGGTCATTTATTTATTGAGGAAAATGATCTGATATTACATATCTGTGAGTGCCCAAAGTATGTGAACCTCTAGGATAAGCAGTTAATTTGAAGGTGAAATTCGAGTCAGGTGTTTTCAATCAATGGGATGACAATCAGGTGTGAGTGAGCACCCTGTTTTATTTAAAGAACAGGGATCTATCAAAGTCTGATCTTCACAACACATGTTTGTGGAAGTGTATCATGGCACGAACAAAGGAGATTTCTGAGGACCTCAGAAAAAGCATTGTTGATGCTCATCAGGGTGGAAAAGGTTACAAAACCATCTCTAAAGAGTTTGGACTCCACCAATCCACAGTCAGACAGACTGTGTACAAATGGAGGAAATTCACGAGCATTGTTACCCTCCCCAGGAGTGGTCGACCAACAAAGATCACTCCAAAAGCAAGGCATGTAATAGTCAGTGAGGTCACAAAGGACCCCAGGGTAACATCTAAGCAACTGAAGGCCTCTCTCACATTGGCTAATGTTAATGTTCATGAGTCCACCATCAGGAGAACACTGAACAACAATGGTGTGCATGGCAGGGTTGCAAAGAGAAAGCCACTGCTCTCCAAAAAGAACATTGCTGCTCGTTTGCAGTTTGCTAAAGATCATGTGGACAAGCCAGAAGGCTATTGGAAAAATGTTTTGTTGACAGATGAGACCAAAATAGAACTTTTTGGTTTAAATGAGAAGCATTATGTTTGGAGAAAGGAAAACATTGCATTCCAGCATAAGAACCTTATCCTATCTGTGAAACATGGTGGTGGTAGTATCATGGTTTGGGCCTGTTTTGCTGCATCTGGGCCAGGACGGCTTACCATCATTGATGGAGCAATGTCTCATCTCATTATTTCTAGCCGCTTTATCCTGTTCTACAGGGTTGCAAGCAAGCTGGAGCCTATCCCAGCTGACTACGGGCAAAAGGCAGGGTACACCCTGGACAAGTCGCCAGGTCATCACAGGGCCGACACATAGACACAGACAACCATTCATACTCACACCTATGGTCAATTTAGAGTCACCAGTTAACCTAACCTGCATGTCTTTGGGGGAAACCAGAGCACCCGGAGGAAACCCACACGGACTACATGCAAACTCCACACAGAAAGGCCCTCACCGGCTGCTGGGCTCGAACCCAGACCTTCTTGCTGTGAGGCGACAGAGCTAACCACTACACCACCATGCCACCCCTGATGGAGCAATGAATTCTGAATTATACCAGCGAATTCTAAAGGAAAATATCAGGACATCTGTCCATGAACTGAATCTCAAGAGAAGGTGGGTCATGCAGCAAAACAACGACCCTAAGCACACAAGTCGTTCTACCAAAGAATGGTTAAAGAAGAATAAAGTTAATGTTTTGGAATGGCCAAGTCAAAGTCCTGACCTTAATCCAATCGAAATGTTGTGGAAGGACCTGAAGCAAGCAGTTCATGTGAGGAAACCCACCAACATCCCAGAGTTGAAGCTGTTCTGTACGGAGGAATGGGCTAAAATTCCTCCAAGCCAGTGTGCAGGACTGATCAACAGTTACCGGAAATGTTTAGTTGCAGTTATTGCTGCACAAGGGGGTCACACCAGATACTCAAAGCAAAGGTTCACATCCTTTTGCCACTCACAGATATGTAATATTGGATTATTTTCCTCAATAAATAAATGAGCAAGTATCATTTTTGTCTCACTTGTTTAACTAGATTCTCTTTATCAATTTTTATGACTTGTGTGAAAATCTGATGATGTTTTTGGCCATATTTATGCAGAAATATAGAAAATTCTAAAGGGTTCACAAACATTCAAGCACCACTGTACCTGTCTGGATGAATATAATCGGCACTGATAAGCTAATCATACTGAACACATATGCTAACACCTAGCCTTTAGGTTGTGAGTGAACATTTATACTAACTCTTACATAATCCTCGAGAAAATGTTGCATGGTGACTATTCGTAACCCCTCCCCCCACCCCAAGAACATTTAAGATTTGGTACGTTTGGTCCGTTCTATAGGTGAATACTTGTCTCCTGCACGCTGAGGTTGGGCCTTCTTAATCAGCACAAAAATCCAACACATCAGCTCATATCTGAGGGCAAGGGAGGTGCTGCTGAGATTTATCCTGAACCGTAAAAAAGAGCTCCATCAGTTAAATGATCCCTTAAATAAACATGAGCTGATTATTTTTTTCCAGCTGGAATAAAAGCTGGAAACACGAGGCAGCAAAGCAGAATGCCGTTGCTATGTAACAGCTGATCTATACACACCGACTAATCCCCAGGTTTAAAACCACTTGTGGTTGGCTGTAAAACATGTTCATATGTCGTCGGATCTATTTTGGCTCCGGTGTGAGCGATTCGTTTTCTTTTGATGCTGAACGTCTCGCCCTGACGCTTGTCTTTTTTTACTTTTCTTGCTTATAATTAAAACCTCAGCTTTAACGGTGGAAAATTAATACCTGTGTAGAGATATTAATATCATGTTTCTTCCACCATGACCTTGTTCAGAACAGCATGATGACATGCCTGGCCTGATAAATGTCTTTTTTCCGTCCAGGCTGCTTTTCTGGTTCAGAATCCTGGTGTCATGTTTGAGACCCAGCTCTCATTTTACTTCCAACAAAACCGAAACTTCCTTTTATTCCATGTCTATAATATTCCTAGAATTAGTCCACTTGGGTGCACACCACTCCAGTCAGTTCAC
The DNA here is from genome assembly GCF_027579695.1 of Neoarius graeffei. Classification (NCBI taxonomy): domain Eukaryota; kingdom Metazoa; phylum Chordata; class Actinopteri; order Siluriformes; family Ariidae; genus Neoarius; species Neoarius graeffei. Next base: position 105,504,206 of record NC_083573.1, read on the forward strand.
ACTGCACTAAACTGATAGCAGGCTGGCAATGCTGGGTGATGAGTTTTTGTTGTTGTATTGCTGGGTTTCACGTGACGTCACATCCGCCTCATTAGTTATTCAAAACTTTAGCTGGTGGTCTACCAAAGCTCAGTTGACAAAGCGTTTGTACAGAGAAGGTGCGTTGCTCGCATGAAAAATACCTTATGCTTGTGTTGTTTTAGGTTGTTCGAATCGATCAAACTGTGAAACTGATAAAAGTTTCTTCAGGGTTTGCCATGAACTAATAAAAAAGGGTGAACGAACACAGGATTTCACAAAAAGATGTTGAGAAAGGTGGCTTTTGAATCTCTCACTGAAATCGAAGGGAGCCGAGTCGAAGCATGCTCGAGTTTGCAGTGATCACTTGGTGAAAGGTTTGTATTTCCCTCTCAGCTATGGCCTTAGTGCTTTCCAAGTACTTTTCTTGCTATGTGTTATTTTATGGTAATTTTTTTGTCACGTACCGCTAAAGTCCCCAGCTGTTTCTTTGTTTACTCCTCACAAAGTCCATATGCATGAAGGTTACAAAAAAAATTCTTCCCCAGCCGTACAGTTACAATGCGCCGTGATCACTTCTCCATCTTGTTTAACTAAGATCCAGGTCTTTAAAGGGGTTTCTGATGATCTTTGTGAATGATTTACCTGAGAGATAAGAGCCAACACAAGTGAGAATCAAGTGAACTGCTGTTTGTTTACACTTCAACTTGCAGCGCTTTGTTGTAAAGACATGAACGAAAAGCTTAAAAAAAAACATACTTACACGGGCAAAAACAATACAGGATTCATTCGGCAGCGACTTGATAGCGAGGTCCTTTACCCAGCCACATATAAAAAAGTTGTAAGCCTCCGTACTCTTCCACGCATCCATCTGTTTTGCGGTGTAGAAGGACGTCTGCAACACCAGATAGTTCGAGATGTCGGGGAACTCGACTGAAGGGTAGTTTTTGAGATCGTATGACAAATCCTTCTTTCCCAGACTGTAGGGGTCGATTCCATTGCACATAGCAATCTTCTGAATATATTTAAAGCGAACAGTGGCTTCTAGATTACGAGCGTACTCTGATAAGTTATCGCTAGTTGTTTGCACTACGGCAGCCGTTTAAACCGCCAGCTATTTCACTTCTGGTAAAACCACTAAGAAAAGTCACGTGACTGAAACCCAGCAATACATGAATTTAATTCAGAGTCAGGTTCAAAGAGTCCCATATACATTTTCATACATACTGTACATTGGGGAGTGCCTGTTAGAGAGCACACTCTGTCTAGGCCGTCGGCATGGTGGCCAGTTCCTTTCCTCGCCACCTTTAACTTCCCCAGTGTTTCCACCAGGTCCCCATTCAGTGCTGGGTGGACAGGAGGCGAGCCCCAGATCACCGTCCGAGGCAAGGCTCAAACCGGGGACCGTTTGCTTAGTGGTTAAGCGCTCTAACCACTTGGCCACTTTGCCTCAGTAGAGTTGGGTTACAGTACGTAATTGTTGAGTAGATTTCTTTTCCTGTCCATTAAGATTTTAATAATCTCTGAGGGGTTTTCGCTAGCATCTAGACCACGCCTTTAAACACCTTGAAACCTGAGTTGGTAGATAATCAGATCTGGAGAAGGAAATACTCTTTTTTTTGTCACATATAATATGACATAACATAAAATCAAGAGACAGTTCAATCCTCAAGATAAGAAATGTCTTGGATTAAGACGTGGGTCCATTCTAGAAGTCGGGGTACATTTTGCATCTCTGAGATAAACCTTTTGTTATTTTACACTAAAGAAAGCTTTATTGAATCAGTTTTGAACAATAATGCAAATTATGGCAAACTTTCCCCAATAGCGATGCTTGATGTACATTTTAGACCCAATTTATCCATAAAAAATTAACTAAATGACTCCCACCCCTCCCCCAACATTACTGGCTGTCTTCAACTCCTGATTCATCCATTCAACTCCAATAAACAGGAAGTGATTCAGTCAAATAGTCTGTTTTTTTGGGCTTATTCTATTAACTATAAGAAAATCAATTGCACAGAAAGTCTATTTTCTGTTCCGTGTGAAATTTCAGTCATAAAAGAAATATAGTTTTTATCTGTCCCACTGTTCTTGTCAACTCTGTTAACGCTGTTATAAAACTACATAAAATTCACAAAGACTTTTAATACGCATACGCATGACACCTGCACTGAGTGATGTCACTGTCTCTGGTGGGAAACTTCAGAAAGGCAGTGAGGTACGTTCTGTTTCTTCTCTCATTAATTTGAACAAAATGTTGAGGATTTTACACCGACAATAGATTAATTATTCATCAACTCTGTTATCGGAGTGAATCTCTGACTCGTTTTTAAAAATACCATAATATGATTAAAATCCATAACTTTCTGTTTTGGCAGCACGGTGGTGTACTGGTTAGCGCTGTCGCCTCAGCAAGAAGGTCCGGGTTCGAGCCCCGTGGCCGGCGAGGGCCTTTCTGTGTGGAGTTTGCATGTTCTCCCCGTGTCCGTGTGGGTTTCCTCCAGGTGCTCCGGTTTCCCCCACAGTCCAAAGACATGCAGGTTAGGTTAACTGGTAACTCTAAATTGACCGTAGGTGTGAATGTGAGTGTGAATGGTTGTCTGTGTCTATGTGTCAGCCCTGTGATGACCTGGCGACTTGTCCAGGGTGTACCCCGCCTTTCGCCCCTAGTCAGCTGGGATAGGCTCCAGCTTGCCTGTGGCCCTGTAGAAGGATAAAGCGGCTAGAGATGATGAGATGAGAACTTTCTGTTTTTATACATGCCATGTGGTAGCTAGTTTGAGGTTAGCATGTGGAGTTAAGAGACAAAATTATGGAAAATATCAACTCTGTTGTCATCGATTCTGTTAATGGATTACCCAGTTTAACGATAACAGAGTTGACGGTGACCAACAGCGTCAACACTTGAAATGTACCCGCGATTATAGAATGGGCTGTGTATCATGTCATAGTTACCGTTAGAATTACATGTAACTGAGAGATGCTTCCGTTTGAGATCAACTCCACGTAACGTATGAATAGCGCTTAAATCTGTAATTATGTCTGTAAGACTGTATCTGCTATTGCTTTGACATGTTTATGTTTTTTGTCTTATACTGTATTGTAATGCTCTGACATTCTTGCTTCTTTTTTACCATTTTGCTTACTTTTCCCAAGTTTCTATCCTGAATTTGGGTTACCGTCTATGTGGAATTTCAAATGTTCTCCACGTGTTTGTGTGGGTTTCCTCCCGGTTCCCTGGTTTCCTCCAAACTCCTGCATATACAGTGCTGTACAAAAGTCTGAAGCACATGTAAAGAAATGCTGTCGACCAAAAATGGTTTAAAAAATAATGAAATGAAATGTTTCAACATTAAAAAAAATACTATAAACCATTATCAGTGATAAATGAAACAAAGTCAATATTTGGCATGAGACGACCCTTTGCTTTAAAAAAAAAGTAGTCTCAGGTCCAGTGAGTGCAGTTTTCTAAGGAAATGAGCTGTAGGTTTTACTGAGCATCTAACAGAACAAGCCACAGTTCTTCTGGACACTGTGACTGTCACAGTTTTGCACCAAAACCCAGTAGCCTTCATGATGTTTTCTTTTTTAATCTGAAAAGTGCTCTCTTATGTAATATGCTGCTCAGCGACAAATGTTTTTTTTCTGTAACGTTTAATTTTGTGCTGGAATAAAACCAACGTTTGGAACTTTAAAATGTTTTTGTACGGTTTTGACTCGATAATGTAGAAGTCATGAAACAGAAATCTATAACAAAGTTTGCCTGTAAAAAAAAAAATATATATAGGGTGCCAAGACTTTTGCACAGTACTGTATAATCAGGAAAAAACCCTTAATATTTATGATTATGACTAATAATTTTCTTCTGAAGTGTGCCGATATTTCTGAATCTGCCTATTTCACTTTCCACTTGATTCATATTCAGTCATTAACTCTTTCCTACTTGACAGGTGGATTTTCTCAAAGTTTGTCGTCATGGTTACCGAACCCCTCTATTCCACTGTGTATGTTAACAATAATCAGGATGGACACGTGGACAGAGATGGACGGACAGATGATAAATTTGAGTTGACGCTAATAAGAGCTTTTGGGAACAAATGTGTTCATTATACAGACTCACACACACTCGCTCATCCTGCCAGTGAACCTAAGAACATCTGTGTTCAGGGTTTTTATAGCAGGCTGTCCAACATGTGCTCAGAAAAAAAAAAAAAAATGTCTGTTAGAGTGATTCATTGTAAACTTGAGTGCACGAGCATGTTTTAGTGCTTTTATAGTGAATATGACCAGAGCATGACTGCACTGGATTGTCACTGAATTATTTAGAATATTAGTAAATAAATAAGAGCACATTTAGGATATGCACTAAGGGTCCAAAATTTACAACAGTCGTTCTATGGGGAAAGTTCCTCATATTCAGAGTCGGGTTACACACGCGCTCCACATTCAGATGATTAAAATTGGCTGTGTGGAGTTCACGCTTCTAAGGTTGCCAGATGTGTTTTCAGTATAAATGTCCGAGACGAGGTTTTTCACTCGACCAGTGGTTCTCAACATGGGATCCAGGGAACCCCAGGGATCAGGAAAGCATAACCAATGTGAGGTTGTGTTTTTGTTTGTTTGTTTGTTTTTAATTTTGTTAAAGTGGTGGAAAGAATGAACGTTATTATGAGGTCCAAGCACCAAAGTCAACCCAGACCTCATGTCTTCTATCAGTGGGAAGTTTAGGAATAGAAAGCTCTCTGGCTCCAAAAAGTAAAAAATGTTAATGAAATAAATGCATATTGAGTGGGTCTGTGGAATTTTCACTCGCTGGCCACTTTATTAGGAACACCCATCCATTCTTTTTTTTTTTCCGTTTCCGGTTAAGAGTACGCTGTGCGCCTTCTGGCTGCCGCTTCTCACCGGAGCTTTTTTATTTTCATTTAATTTTATTTTCCCTTTTGTTTTTCTTTTTTGTGTTTGTGTAGTTTGATGTTTGTTTTGTGTTTGAGTGTTTTGTCTGCCGGTTGTGGTGAAGCTCCGGTTGCGGTGTAGCGACGCCCAGTTTTGGCCGTTGGTTCCCTCCAGGCCTTGGTTCACTGTTGGTGATGCCTGTGCTCCTGGCTGTAGACTGCAGTGAGCTCATTGGTCTTTTGTCCGGTGTGGGACTTATCTTCATACACCTTTTGATGGGACTGTGGCAGCTACACCATTGGAATGACATCCTGACCTTCTTTTGGTGGACTTTTTTTTTTTTTTAATTGTAAAGCGACCTTGGGCATGAGAAAGGTGATATATAAATTCAACTGATGATTATTTTTATTTATCCACCTGTAGCTGTTTTCTGCAGTTCTCTAATCAGCCGAACCTTTGATGCATCAAATCACGCAGATACAAATCAAGAGCTTCAGTTAATGTTCACAATGTTCAAACATCAGAATGGGAAAAATTGTGATCTCACAGTGAAGTGTGATTTTCTTTCACTGTGGCATGGGTGTTGGTTTGAGTATTTCAGATGGACTGGTTTGAGTATTTCAGAAACTGCTGCTGATCTCCTGGGGTTTTCACATACAACAGTCTCTAGAGTTTACACAGAATGGTGCCAAAAACAAAAAACACTGAGTGAGTGAGTGAGTGAGTGAGTGAGCAACAGTTCTGTGGGTGGAAACAAACACCTGATTGATAAGAGAGGGTCAGAGATCAGTAAATGAACAGATTTGAGGTGGGTTGAGCATTTTTGCCAGGAAGGATACAGTAACTCATATAATCACACTTTAGAACCGTGGTGAGCAGAAAAGCATCTCAGCATGCAACGGCAGAAAGAAGAACACATTGGGTTCCACTCCTGCAGCCAAGAACAGGGATCTTAGAATCAATAACAAGTTCCTGTAAAAGTGGATGTGAATATGGGGGGGATGGGATAGAAAATGCGGACCGAAGATGGAAATTGTATTCTTTTTCCTTGCTGTCAAATGTAAGTAATAAGTAATAAGATGGGTCCGTCTCAGAAACTGGTCTGTCATTTGGGACTGTAATGGAAACTTCTAATAAACACTTCAGAACGCTTAGCAGTTGTCTTTTCAGTTATTTATTATAGTAGATCATATAAAATATATATAAAATAGGAAAGGAAAGAGAAGAATAGAAGAAGACACCACTTCTGATGATGCCGAGAGTATGCGCACTCTGAGTTGTGTTTTAGTGGCTATTATCTATATACTCTAAAGGCATTCGCTTTACTGCCCGTGTATTCACGTGATTGGCTCAAGATTTTCTATGAAGCTTTGCTAATGAGTGCACCTGGCATGCTTTGGTATGTGCAGGCAGATGCAAGTTAGGGAGAACTCAAGCTCCCTGCTTATCACCACCAAGGTCAGGAAAGGTGGTTACATCATGAGAAGATGCGTAGTTAGGAAGAACTCAAGCACCCTGCTTATTACCACCAAGGTCACAGAAAGGCAATTACAGCATGTGGAAAACATCTCTTCTCAGTACACTAAGCCACTTTAGCTCAACATACAGAAACACAGAGAATAATAATGTTCGTCCATTAAATTTCCCTCACATTTCCCCCCTTTTTATCCTACAGGATAATAATTGCTAAAAGAAAATAAATGTACACAGTTTCAGTGATAAGAGTTCCCAGAGACATTCAACTTAACATGTCATTGAGTGCACAGGGATAATGCTAAGGCTGTTTTGTAAGACATAGATGTCTTAAGTTAATGCTAGCAAGCTACAGTATATACATAGATCAGGAAACAATAGAACAGAAAAGCAACCACAAATGAGTGCGTTTTAAGCTAGGGCTAATTTCATATCAGCTGTGCTGACGTCGTCAAACGGTAGGTTGTAGTCTTCATGTGGGTTTGGAGGCCAGTCAGGCAAGTCATCTGGGTCTATTTTCACCATCTGGTAACCGATATTTGTCAGCTGCCTCTGAAACACAGACAAACAACATTGACAGAAAACAGGGAGCAAACATAGCATCACAATCACTAAGCCCAGGACTGGTATGGTGGATAGAATCAGAGTCTTCCATCCACTAAACCAACACCACCAGCTGTCTTTGACTCCTCCATGTTCATCTGCTCTTAATTGTTCAGCAACCTTGCGCATCTTGTTCAGTGCCTCAGTGAGGTTACCGAGTTAACCCTTGTCCTTCTTGACGTTTGTTGGTGCTCAGAGGGCGGGCACGCCCTATCAGCCCTCGTCCCACCTCACCAGGACTTGGAGGAAACTCGAAACCCTAAGACTTATCTATCGGCTAGACACTGAAATACTCTTCCCTATTGAAGGTGCATGCGTGATTGATGTGATACTTGCACTGTTCCATGTAGTGATGCCTTTCTTCCTCACAAGCTTTACCAGCGTCCGGGTCACTTAGGCCTTCCTTTTCCTCCTGCTCAGCTGGTTCAGGAACCCTCCTGCAGTGGCTAGCATGGATCCATGTCACTCTGCCTGTGACCTTCACTGCCATTGGGGTTGCGAGCAGGACCCGGAATGGGCCATTCCACCGTGGCTTGTTCCACTTGGTTTGTCGGAAGTCCTTCACCACTATCCAATCCCCTGGTTGTAGATCATGCAGAGGTCCCTCAGCGGGCTTGGGAAGTGCTTCTTTTACCTGTTTGTGGATAAATTTCAAAGCATAGGACAACGTTGCACAGTAAATCAACATTGCATCATCACACAGTCTGGTGTCCGGCAGTGTTCCTTGGGCTGGCCCTATCCCCGTGTTGGATACTTGTCCAAACAGAATTTCAAATGGGCTTAACCCATGTTTAGGCCTAGTTTGCATCCTCATTTGTGTGAGCACTACAGGGAGGACCTTTGTCCAGCCTAGCCCTGTTTCTGCACAAGCTTTGCTTAGTTTATTTTTAAGTGACCCATTTTTCCTCTCTACTGCTCTCGCACTGGCAGGATGGTAGGCACAATGTTGTTTCAGGTCTATCCCTAGGAATGCTCCTATTTCTTTAGGGCTGCATTAACAAAGGGTGTTCCATTGTCACTTGAGATTTTGCTAGGTATACCCCACCTAGGAATTATATCTCTCAGGAGTGCTTTGACTACCGCCTCTGAGTCTTGTTTAGCTGTGGGGAATACTTCAACCCATTTTGAAAACATGTCAACTATTTCCAGGCAATACCTTTTCCCTTCACTAGGTGTCAGTTCATTGAAGTCCATTTGGAGATGATCAAATGGTTTGTCTGGTATTGGGTGTGCTGCTTGAGTTAGTTTGATACCTTGACCTGCATTATGTTGTGCGCATATCAAGCATTGCTTGCAAAATTTTACAGCGTAATTTGAAAACCCCTTTGTGAACCATCTCTTTGTTACTTCTGCTACCATCCCCCCCTTTTGACACATGGGTAAGCCCATGTGCCAATTTTGCATAGAAAGGGAATATGCATTTTGGTAGACAGGGACGGCCCGAGGGACAAACCCAGACCAAGTTTGCAAAGATACAGCCTGCCTGTTTCCAGACTCATCTCTTGTCCTGGGTGGCAGTGCTCTGAAGGTCTGCTAGCTGTAAACAGGAGGTAGAAACCTGAGGAAAAGCAAGGTTAGAGGGTGAACTGGAAGCTGAGGCTGCACACTTAGCTGCCGTGTCCGCCCTGGCATTCCCTTGAGACACAAGATCAGTATTGTTAGTATGGGCAGGACACTTACACACAGCAATGGCTCTAGGGAGTAGAATAGCATCCAACAACTCAGAGACCAGTTTATGATGTGCAATGGGAGATCCTGTGCTAGTGAGAAAATTTCTGTTTCCAAATGGTGCCAAAATCATGTACAACACCAAATGCGTACCTACTGTCCGTAAAAATATTGACAGATCACCCTGCAGCCAATTTGCATGCCTCAATAAGGGCACAGAGCTCTGCGGCCTGCGCCGACAGGTTTGAGGACAGACATGACGCCTCGAGGACCTCGTGATCTGAGACTATGGCAAAACCTACTTTGTTCTTTCCCGTCTCTGAGTCTCTGGAGGCTGAACCATCCACACAGAGGACCATGTCTGGATTTCCTAAGGGTCGCTCTTTAAGTCTGCCCTGGGGAAACAAAAATCATTAGTGAGAGCAACACAGTCATGTGGCTCTCCATCGTCCTCTGTAGGGAGAAGAGAGGCAGAATTCAGAACAGAACAATGTTTCACAATGATGTTACCCTGCCAACACACCCATGTGGGCTGCCCAGCTGGGCTCCAGTCGGTTTTGGCCAAGGGTTATGCGGTGGCCCCATATGGGCAAGCCCAGTTGGACTAAAAGTGGGTTTCATATGGGCCCTAGCTAAAACCTACTTGGGCAACCCAGGTTTCTCCCATCTGGGTCCCACACGGCCCTGCCAACACACCCATGTGGGTCCCACATGGGTTGAATGTGGGCTGCCCAGCTGGGCTCCAGTCGGTTTTGGCCAAGGGTTATGCGGTGGCCCCATGTGGGCAAGCCCAGTTGGACTAAAAGTGGGTTTCATATGGGCCCTAGCTAAAACCTACTTGGGCAACCCAGGTTTCTCCCATCTGGGTCCCACACGGCCCTGCCAACACACCCATGTGGGTCCCACATGGGTTGAATGTGGGCTGCTCAGCTGGGCTCCAGTCGGTTTTGGCCAAGGGTTATGCGGTGGCCCCATGTGGGCAAGCCCAGTTGGGCTAAAAGTGGGTTTCATATGGGCCCTAGCTAAAACCTACTTGGGCAACCCAGGTTTCTCCCATCTGGGTCCCTAGCATATCAAGTATGACAGTGTTATACTTTAACCATCTCTGTGCTGACAAATGTGACGTCTTTTTCTCCAACAGAAGCAGGGAGACAGCATGTGGGATCAAAAGGGTGAGGTTAGAATACCCCACAATATTTCTGGAGGCAGTTACCACTTTTCAGCTGCAGCAACTGCATGCAAGCAAACAGGAAGTCCAGCCGCCACTGGGTCCAATTTGCTGGAGAAGTAGGCTACAGGTCTTAATCTATTTCCGTGCTTCTGCAAAAAAAAACAGAGGTTATGAAACCCTTCTTTTCATCTACAGTTTGGACAAATGGTTTATTGGGGTCAGGCAATCCCAGAGTGGGTGTGGTCTGCAGAGCGCTCTTTCGGGACGTCAGGTGCGTGTGGAACAACCGCAGCATTGACTGCTTGCAGATCTTGGACAAACCTCCACTCATCAGGCTGGGACAGTTTTCTTGCCTTCTTAACTGGAAAAGTAGGAGTGCGCACTGGAGAGTCCTGGCAAGGGACAATTACGTCTGCCTTCAGCAATGAATCAAAGACCAGTCTTATACCTGCGATTGCTTCTGGTTTGAGTGGGTACTGGTTCTGTCTAGGCCTGAAATCTGATGTGGGGGTGATCACCACTGGTTCAGCATTCTTTATTAGGCCTACATCATGTTTACCCTTCGCCCAAACGGAATTTGGAACTCCCGCCAATTTGGGGTGCAGCTCTGCTGGAGTTATGCCTGTGGAAACAGAGACAAACAGGCCACTATGGCTGGGGTCCCCAGGATCCTGGTAATCAGTGGCTAATATTACACTGCGCTTAACATGCACACACATAGCATAACTTTGTTTGTAGACCCCAAGCTTTTGGAAAAACAACACACTAGGGTCCTCTGTTTGGGACCATTCATTGCCATTGACTGTGCACTTCTTGACCCATTTCCCTACGTCTTTCCAATGGGTGGCTCGTGGCTTTGCTAATGAGACATGGGATATAGAATTAATGATGTCAAAGAAATCATGCTGCCAGCAGCTGACCTCAGAGTCCTCTGACACGAGGCCGCATATAACATGTTTGAGAACACTGCGATGAACATTGATGCAGTTGTTTGGACAACGAGTTAAATGGACCTGCACAGCGCAATAATGTTTAGACCAATATGTAGTTTTGAGGGTCAATCTTTCACGTGCGTGGGGGTCTGCAAACCAAGTCTTTTCAAACTCGACATCTTGCCCTTGGTGAACATGTGCTGTAAAATGCAAATCTTCCTCTTTTATATAATCTGTGTCAACTGATGAGCTGTTCAAGTGTGTGAGCTGTACAAGGTGTTTGGGAGTTTGTGCGAGTTGATCTGAGCAGAGCCGTCAGACATACACATACAGAGGGCTTCCAAACCCACACTGCACACTGCACATTTCAGTTACTTCAATAGTTAGTCCATCTGGAGTGGACGTGAGATTTACTCCTAATTTGCACATTAAATCATGTGCTAACAAATTTACTGGACATGTATGTGAGATGAGGAATGAGTGGGATGTAACTATTCCTCCCTCGCTTTTACACGGGAGGTTGACTGAGAAAGTTTCGGTTACAGGTCGTCCTGAGATGCCCATCGTCTGAATTTAATTTGAGCTGAACGGTGGGTCTACTGGAAGTACCCCATGTTGTATGACTGAGTGTCCTGTTCCAGAATCTACTAAAAAGGTTAACACATGCCCACACACAATGAGGGGCATACAAGGGAGTTTAGAGAAGGGAGTAGTTGTGTATTTTAACAAACTTAATGCAACTTCAGGTGTATCTATTTGGACTGGTGTATCGGGTGTTTCTGTGTAGTCTTGCTGTTGCATGCAGGTGCTGCTACTAATGTGTTTAACATCATGTGAATGCTCCTGTCTATGTGTATGTGTATCATCAGGTGTGTGTGTGTGTGTGTGTTAACTCCCCTGTTCTCTGTTACCCCTTTTCCACCAAATCAGTTCCAGGGCTGGTTCGGGGCCAGTGCTGGTGCTGGTTCACAACTCGTTCAACTTGCGAGCCAGCTGAGAACCAGTTTGCTTTTCCATCGCTCGCGGTGCTAAGTGGAGCCATGTCATTACGTCGCTGTATACGTCATTACGTCGCTGTATACGTCAGTTACGTCGCTGTATACGGAAGTTACGGCGCTACGTTTACATAAACCTTGGCGCGAATATCAAAGCAAAAACAACATGGAAGAAGCAGCAGTGGCAACAACAACAATAATAATAATAACAATAATAATAATAATAATAATAATAATAATGGATGACTAAGCGTTTTTACAGCTGCTGCTTCTCGTCGCTTAAAAATGGCGACCTTTCGCGGTCTTGTTATTGTTGTTGGTTTTAACAACTCCACACCCCCCCCGCTGACGTAAGCGGTTCTTTCCTCTGGCCCAGCAGAGAGTTGGTGCTAGCCTGGAACCATTTTTTCTGGCCCCAGAGCCAGTTCTTTGTCAGTGGAAACAGAAAACCCGGTTCCAAACTAAGCACTGGCCCCGAACCAGCCCTGGAACTGCTTTGGTGGAAAAGGGGCATGTGCGGGGCCCGTTCCTGGAGTCCACCCATCAGTCTGCTTTGCTGTACTCCTCACAGGGCCTCTGGCTACTACTGTGGAGACAATCTCGCGCAATGTGTCCCTTCTGATTGCAGTTGAAGCAGGTTGCGCCTTTTATCCAGGACGAGTCACCCCAGGTCGTCCTGCCTCGGCCCTTACCTTGACCTCTTCCTCTAGGTCCAGGCTGAGCAGTCTGGAGAAGAGTGAGAGTGGCGGTGTGTAGATCTTGGTCTCTTTGTGTTGACTTTGTCTTCTCCTTTTCTTTCATCAGCCTTTCTGCATGCACAGCATACTGCTCGATCTTGGTGAGGCTCAGGAATGCCCTCCACTGCAGCCAGGGTCACGGGCCTGGTCAGGCCACTGTGTTTCTTGTGCGCGGTGGTGAGATGGGCGAGAAACGCTGACACCACTTCACCATCTTCTTGCTTACACATACTGATCTTAGTAATGCCTATGTTCAAGGGAAAAGCTTCGATCAGATGAGCACAGAGAGCAGTGATGGTATCTCTGTACTCACCATTGCCATCCGCTGGTCGGCTTCTGGCCACTCTCTGGAAACCTTGTTCCAATCTATACCCATCTTGGTCATGATTAGGCGGCGAAGTTCATGGGTGGTCGGTCGGAATTCTCTTCATGTCAGCTGTCGTCCAGGGTCTGTGGACTGGAAGCACGCTGTCAGCTCCAGCCACTTCCACCATTGGAAGATGAAGAACTTCAGACTTTAGGTTACAGCCTTGTGCACCCACTGGTGAGCATGTGGTCAGGTCCAGGAGGGTATCTCTTCCATCGCCATATGCAAGACCGGATCTCGTGCGTGACAGAGAAGCACTGAGAGGCGCTGACGCTGAAGGCGGCTGGTAGGCTGGGAGAGATTCCAGAGGCTCAGTTTTTTTCTTTGTCTCAACTTCTCCCCCTTTCTGTGGGTGAAGCACTTGTGGGAGTGATGCTCTGCCTTGCTGAGGAAGCAGTGTGTGTCAGGGTGGTGGGGCAGACTCCAGGTCAGGTTCCATCTGAAATTTCAAACACTGAGAAGAGGGTGAGAGCCCTGCCTGTCATTTCTCTCTTTTGTACTCTCTCTTAAGTGTTTCTTCTTTCCATGCAGAAAACGCCCTCCAGTCCCCTAAGAACTTAACATTATCTGCAGACTCTTCTTTTTCCTTCCATTTCAACTTTTCTTCTAACTGTTCTATCTGCCTGGGACTAAAACTGCACTTCTCAGGGAATCCTAAGTCCTTTACCCATATGTCAAACTGTGCCAAATAATCCTCACCATACAAGGTTTTCATAAACTGGATGTTTTGGCTGTCATAGGAACATCCAGTTCTTATTATAGCACATGTAGCCTCACACTTACTTGCTTTTTTCTTTTCTTTCTTTAACTTACCATTTCTGTTCCTCATTATACACTGTTATATCAATAGGTTATGACAACAATGGCTGAATTTCTGTATCAGGATCACAAGAAGAGCAAGTTGGACTATGTCCAAAAATGTGACACAATAATCCTTTAGGTGTGTTCTTATTAGTAAACAATTTATCTGACATTTGCCTTAAACTAAAGTAAGTATCTGTGGCAGTGGGGGCGTGGTCAAGCGTCAGTCTGTGACCAGAGGGCGGAGTCAGGGAAGGTAAGTGGCAGAATCACTGCACCTGAGGTTACTTAACGTGTGTTTGTGTGTCTTCCCCAGTGACCCCGCCCTATTTAAGGAGAGAGCAAGAGTAGAGGAGATCTCTCTCCCACACCAGATGACTTGTGTGTGTGTGTGTGTGTGTGTGTGTGTGTGTGTGTGTGGCTAGGACAGTGTATGTGCTGAAAAGTGCAAATAAAACGAGTTTTTTGAACTCAGTTCTGGTCTGCCATCCTTCTGTGCTCCACCCACCCGCTCTGACTTCTACAGTATCATTTAGCACAACAACCTCAAACACAACTCACGCATGTGTACAAAGTCTGTTTCTCTGTTTCAGAATTTGGAGGAAGTCAGTACTCTGTTAATTCAATATTTTGCGTGCACACCGGTGTGTCTTGGCGATTTTGTGATCGAACCTCTCTATCCCGTTCCCCCGATGGGCCAGTTGTTCACACAGAACAAAGGGAACAAGATTCAATTCCTACGAATCGCTGAACGTGAATGCGTTGAAACATGCACCCGTACTTCCCCTCCTCAAGTAGGTGAGCGATTACCCAGTCGTCACTTAGGTGGATAATTCTCTTACACAACCCAATAAACTACTTGTGGTTTATTGTCTCAAAATTGTGTTTTATCCGTTGTCTGCAAACATATTGATGATACCACAGCTCAGCAGTCCTCCTGGCTCAGACAAACTTCTGTCTGTCTCTTATATCAGTCTTTAAATACTGTTTCCACTAATTTCTTTACACAAGAATGCAAAGTTATCACTTACTGGTTCGGTGAGCCCTGACGGTCTGGTCTCTCATCCGAGTTCTCAGCTCCGCACCGTAGCCTTGGGAGTGTTCCGTCGTCTGAGGATCAGATGCATAGGGCCCACCCAGCGACGCCAAATTGTAATGGAAACTTCTAATAAACACTTCAGAACGCTTAGCAGTTGTCTTTTCAGTTATTTATTATAGTAGATCATATAAAAGATATATAAAATAGGAAAGGAAAGAGAAGAATAGAAGAATACACCACTTCTGATGATGCCGAGAGTGCGCCCACTCTGAGTTGTGTTTTAGTGGCTGTTATCTATGTACTCTAAAGGCATTTGCTTTACTGCCTGTGTCTTCACGTGATTGGCTCAAGATTTTCTCTGAAGCTTTGCTAATGAGTGCACCTGGCATGCTTTGGTATGTGCAGGCAGATGCAAGTTAGGGAGAACTCAAACTCCCTGCTTACCACCACCAAGGTCAGGAAAGGTGGTTACATCATGAGAAGATGCGTAGTTAGGAAGAACTCAAGCACCCTGCTTATTACCACCAAGGTCACAGAAAGGCAATTACAGCATGTGGAAAACATCTCTTCTCAGTACACTAAGCCACTTTAGCTCAACATACAGAAACACAGAGAATAATAATGTTCGTCCATTAAATTTCCCTCACAGGACCAGTGTTGCCAGATTGGGCGGTTTTAAGTGCATTTTGGCGGATTTGAACATATTTTGGGCTGGAAAACGTCAGCAGTATCTGGCAACACTGCACAGGACATTATGGTCAAAAATAAATTTTCTAATTTTACTTTTTTTTTGCATTTACCTAACACTCAATGTTTCTTTTGTCATGTTTAATAAGAATAAATATAGTATCTTGCTTTATCTGGCCTAGTATCTTGCTTTATCTGGCCTACACTGTGGAAAATTTCTTTGATTACAATTCAAATGCTTTTGTAAAATTGATTTACATATAAAATAACTACATCATGAAGAATTAAAGCCCTCCTTCACAGATGAGTGAAAATATTGAATAAATTTCCTCTTTTTGATTGCTTGGGTTAAAAATGCCAAGTTATGATGACTGAATTGATTATTTACTTAAATATGAATAATATGATACATTTTTGGGTATTTGATATGGCGAAATAGGACACAATGGAAACATCAAGAACACACCGGAAAGATGAGAATAACGGCGGCGGTAAAAGAACAGCGACCATACCGGCTGAAGGTCACGTGGGTCTCTGCTGTGGCACGCGAGCAATGGGACATCACTACCGCACTGGACGGAGCACGAGGCAGGGGTGGGGCAAAACGACTGGCCAAAGATTCTATCAAAAGTTCGATCTAAATTGACCATGGTTGCAAAATATTGGCCAAAAATACGCAAACACGACGAAATATGAAAGTAAGATGAAAAAGAAACATTCTATTGCCTTATACTGCAAGACTAAAACAAAATAAACCTGTCAAAACTCACCTTTTCAGTGATAACGTCCGAACAGATCACTCACGTAACAGAAAGACCGCAAATGGAAGCACGATCAACTTCTAACTGTTGGAGTGGAAAATTCCATTCTACACATGCAAATTGTTAATGCGTGTCCTTCCCCGCACACAAATAACATGCTACGGTAAAAAATAGACCACAACTCATTTTATAGCTCAGAAATTCATACAAGACCAGCTACCATCGTAACATATTCTGTAAGAAACATATTCTATACCTAACTTTCAGCTTTCGTTTTAAAAAACAAAATTGCAGATTTATAACTAAATGTTTATATGGCGTAGTGATTTTAAGTTCCTACTTTTGGTGAGGTAGTGACCTTGACCCTGAGGCTTTCCGTTTAGATCAAAACGCATGATTGTATTGGTTTTGGGTATGCGGAAAACGGAGTTACAACGGTGATCCAATATTTTGCATGATGTTTTATTACAGTTATGATTATTCTGTGAGCGCACCAATCCTTAGGTGTATAAAGTTACAACTTAAAATACAATTAGTGATAACTGTAGACTTTTCAGTGGACTACAACCTTTTTAAGGGAATGCGATGTAGTCAACCATTTATCATGTCCCAGATCAAGCTGCCATTTTTCCACAAATTTGCAGAATTTTTGCCAAATTCTGAATGGAGTATTCACATCAAACATTTAGTTTTATCTGTATTATTTCTTTCATCATTTTATTTCAAATTAAAACCAACACCACCATTCAAAACCATATAGTTTATTGACTGAGTATATTTAGTGGGGGACCCCCACAGTACCCAGTTTCTGAGACAGACCCATATGACAACTCAGTCTTCAAGCTTACATGACGTCTCAGATTAAAATGCCTCCTTTGTGAAAAAAAAATCTCTTCATGCACTTTAAAGAGAACATATTATAAATAAATGAATGAAGTGTCATACAGGTGTTTGTGTTTAATATCAGCCTCAAACAGCGTGCCATAGTTTTTGTGAGTGGATTCAGAACCACACAAAAATTTCTGCATGATGTCTTGTGATTACACTGAACTCTCAGACAGTGGGGTGCTGGACTGATCTGGAGAATAATTCGCAAGATCAGAATCATGCGCAACTGAGACACGCCTCTGCTGTAGACAAACTCCTCCCCCTGTGCATAACTCTTACATAACCCCATAAACATGACAGTTTCTACCTTAGACAAGTGATCGCACATTAAAAAAGGACTCCAGTGTCTGTAAAAATTCAAATTTTTTATTTTAAAGTATGAAAAACGAATAGAAATCTCAATTATACGCCTGAGTGCTTTCTTCCCAATTTAGTGTGATAATACAGTATAATCCAAAACTTAAAATCATATTTTCATTCACACCTAAATGTACGCTCTGAAGTGGAGTATTTATGGTATTCAGAGAGTGGGGGAGAAACTTCCAGAAACATCTCTAAAGTTTAAGGTTGAGGCCTGGACAAGCCGAGACTCGTTCCTCCTCACATCTCTGTTTGAGCGAAGGGTTTCATCTTCCTCATCTCTTAAACTAGATTATTTTGAGGAAAAATAAATGCTCTTTAGCATCAAGAGTGTCAGAAAGTGCTGGTTATTCAGTGCGGAAACTCCCCCTGCATTTGAAAAAGCTCTGGAACGTTATGATTAGATGGAGCAGAGAGATGAAGTGTGTGTAGACTTTACAATCATCTCAGTACAACCATGACTATCAATCTTCCTAAGACATTCCCACCTCCACAAATGACCAAGGAGAAAGACGGATTGAGGGAAACTGGAAGAGGTTTATACAGCACATTCCCCCCTCACAAGCACCACAGCACAGGACACGGGAAATAAAAATAATTCTACAAATTAAAATAATGTTAAAGATGAACAAAAATGATGGAAAATAAAATTAATAATGTGTAATTTCAGTTGTAGTATTTTTAACAATCAAGGTAATAAATGGTACTTTTCCTTGTCACTGTGGTGGAACTACAAGGAAAAGCAGGGTCAGAACTAGGAAACAGGAACCATGGCACAGAGCTTAATGAGATAAATAAGAGAAAACAACAAAGTATAAATAACTGAAATGATCAGTGAGTGAACACAGAACGGGCAAACACAATCAGGTCACACCAACACTAAATCCAATGATGGGACAGAAACTAAAACATGGCCAGAAGTCAAAACAAAACAAATGAGAGCAAAGACATATCGCAAATCATCAATTCATCTTTCTTCTCAAGTCCCTGACAGTGAGCAGTAAACACATGGGATGTAGTTTGGGGCCTTGTTTAAGGGTGTCTAAGGAAGGGAAAGTGCAATTCATTCCCTCCCCTACCTGCAGGTCCCAGGCTGCCCTGAATTAAGTTAAAGAAACTTCCTCCAAGTCTTGCTTGATAATGAAGAAGTTGCAACCCAGGTGGGACTTGAACCCACAATCTCCAACTCCGGAGGCTGATGCCTTATCCATTAGGCCACTGGGTCCTGCAGATGCTCCTTGGCATCACACTCCTTAGCAAACTTGTGTGGTGAGGAGGCAACAAATTTGTCGAAAGAATATGGTATCCTGAAAAATTCAATTTCAAGTTTTAAAGCAAAAGAGCTCTGAGACTTAGTCCAGAACTGCAATCAACATGACGGACTGAAAAGAAAGAAGATGCGGCAAGCAAACGATGGCAAGTGTGACTTATTTCCTCAAGAGTGACTTATTTCCTTTACTTTGTAAATATGTAAGTGAATTAAGCATAAATACAGGATATTGCACGGTTGCATGAATATATGAAGTTTATCGTTGAGTGGTGAAGATATTCACGAGTGAGTGACGTGAATGAGTTAAAATATTTTCAACACGAAAAGATAAACTTCAGGGCAGCATGGTGGTGTAGTGGTTAGTGCTGTCACAGTGTGGTAAGAAGGTCTGGGTTTGATCCCTGTGGCTGATGAGGGCTTTTCTGTGTAGAGTTTGCATGTTGTCTGCATGGGTTTCCCCCAAAGACATGCAGGTTAGGTTAATTGGTAACTCTAAAGTGAATGGTTGTTTGACTTGTCCAGGGTGTACCTTGCCTGTAGTCAGCTGGGATAGGTTCCAGCTTGCCTGCGACCCTGTCGAACAGGATAAAGCAGCTAGAGATAAGAAAATAAACTTCATAGCTTCATGCCACTGTAATAGAAACTTCTAATAAACACTTCAGAACGCTTGGCAGTTGTCTTTTCAGTTATTTATTATAGTAGATCTTATAAAACAGAGATAAAAAAGAGACACGTCAGAGATGTAAAACTTCCACACTAGCGAGTGACTGAGAGTTTGTTCACAAACATGGCCATGAGGTTTGCTTCATTAAAAGCTGAAGATTTAAAGAGAAAGATGCACTGAACACTCAAAAGGCTACCAAAACTTCACTGGATATTCTTCATGCATTTAATCTTCCACATTAAATATATGGAAAAACTGGAAGAGACACGTCGGAGACGTAAAACTTCCGCGCTAGCGAGCGACTGTAACAGTTTGTAAACAAAAATGGCAATGAGGTTTGCTTCATTAAAAACGGAAGATTTAAAGAGAAAGACACGCTGAACACCCAAAAGGCTACTAAAACTTCACTGGATATTCTTCACGCATACACTACCGTTCAAAAGTTTGGGGTCACTTTGAAATGTCCTTATTTTTGAAAGAAAAGCACTGTCCTTTTCAATAAAGATCACTTTAAACTAATCAGAAATACACTCTATAGACCACTTGCATGTGACGTCACAGCCGATCCAGATTGTGAACAGACGCCATCTTGTCGGTCAAACGCCATATTTCGGCCTTCTACTTCTACTTCTACCTTTTCTTCTGGAAAACCCTACTATATACAATTCTACTACAATGTCAACTCCACTGAAAATCAATAAAACATAAGACGAGTGGAATCCTGTGTCCGAGTCCTTCCCTCTCAAGTGTGGGAAACCCATGATGCTCACATACATTTGACAGTAGGCTGCCACGGGACCCTGACAGGCGTGCAAAATGGATTGCTGCTATCAGGTATATCATATATACAGTAATAGTATAGAGGCTCGTTCTTAGTGAGACCTTGAGAAAGGTGCTATAGCTTACATTGACGAAGTCTCTGACCTAAAGTAACTGTTTCCACTCTCAATGTCCATGTGCCTGGTAATAAATCCACTTGAAACGTCTTGAAAGTTGAACTTTAATCCTCAGTTTAACAATTACAAAGGTTCTAAGATGCAGAGAGTCAGGTAAGAAAAACTGTTCGCTTCCACGGCTCCTCGAGATCTCCCCTGAGAAAGCGCGAGATCGTTCTTATAATAGCTGAGACCATTCTAGTTCTAGTTCTAATTCTTCACATATGAATTCTAATTCTAATTCTTCTAACCTTGCCACATATTATTCATCATTTTAATCATGAAATAAACTACTTATATAAAATTACACACTCAAATGAAATTATTTATACCTTTTAACATAAATTGTAATTCACATCTATATGAATTCTACTTTGGCCGCTACAAATAGTGATAGACTACTGATACTTGATCTAACTGATAATATAAAATATTCAATTATAATAGTGGATATGGCGGCACATGATGGGGATGCTGTGGCTACAAGCTCTCCCTACCTGTGCATGGCTGCAGAGCCGGCCTGTTGACTAAGCTCAGAAAACAGCCACTCAAACCTCCACTGCTAAGCCTCTACCTCTCCAACGCCAGATCCATGGTAAACAAGACGGACGATTTGGAATTACAGCTGGAATTACCTTATTCTATTCTATAATTGGCTGGTCATATCAGTACTAGTACTCAATACTTAAGTGACTTACCCGTCCAGTGAGGATTGTTATTTTCTTGTTTACAAGATGCCACATCTGAGGGGGGCTGACAAATCCTGAATTTCTGTAAAGATAACTGTCCAGAGATTTATAAGCACGCAGTGCTTCACCACTGAACAGAGAGGGAAAGTTAATGAGGTAATTATACACATCTGGGTATTCCACTGGCAGTTCAATATCCACTGACATGGTCGTGAAAACTACGTCCGGTAATCGATAAGGGTCACTAATATGTAGGTCGTTTATTTTAGACATATATCTAGTTATCTGTTCATTAGAAAAATGAGCCGTGTAGTCCGTCGGTTGAAATTGATCCATTCTGTACACGAGTGCAGCAATATTCAGCTGTGTTTTTTACCGACAAGATGGCGGCTGTTTACTTTCCGGTCACGTGACTGCAAGAGGTCTATACATTGCTAATGTGGTAAATGACTATTCTAGCTAAATTCTACTAAATGTCTGGTTTTTGGTGCAATATCTCCATAGGTGTATAGAGGCCCATTTCCAGCAACTCTCACTCCAGTGTTCTAATGGTACAATGCGTTTGCTCATTGCCTCAGAAGGCTAATGGATGATTAGAAAACCCTTGTACAATCATGTTAGCACAGCTGAAAACAGTTTAGCTCTTTAGAGAAGCTATAAAACTGACCTTCCTTTGAGCAGATTGAGTTTCTGGAGCATCACATTTGTGGGGTCGATTAAATGCTCAAAATGGCCAGAAAAATGTCTTGACTATATTTTCTATTCATTTTACAGCTTATGGTGGTAAATAAAAGTGTGACTTTTCATGGAAAACACAAAATTGTCTGGGTGACCCCAAACTTTTGAACGGTAGTGTATTTACAAGAGAAAAACACACCAACTGACATTGAAAAACTGGAAAAGAGAGCAATAGCAGAAATATTGTCAGTGTTCTACTTATTGATGAGGAAAAATGACAGAGACTTTTACAAGAGGACTTCACTTGTGGACTTCACTCAGCAAAGCCCTTTTGTTTTGAACAACTGCAATGTAACAATTAACTATGACCAAAAGTAACTTTGAACTTGAACCTATATATATCTTGTATTTAAGTTGGGTTGTTGTTCAGGCTTTTTGGACTGGTACCATTTTTTCTGGTAGAACTTTAACTTTGTACAGTACATTGGATTGACAGAACATTGAATTTCATTCGATCAGAATCAGCATTCAATATTGGTAACTTACCACCCTGTTCTTAACTTTTTGTAAAATCTATAATTGTTCCATCGAATGTGTATGTATAATAATAATAATAATAATAATAATAATAATATTGGCTGGCTTTTTTTGTGGTCTATCAGATATATTCCATTCAGCTACTCGTCTTCGACTCGTTCAGTATCATGCTAGCTGAATGGAATATATCTGATATACCACTCAACACCAGCCAATATTATTTAAATATGTCACTCAGATCCATGATGCATTTCGTATGAAAAATGAAAGTTTTTCAACACAAGAAGATAAACTTCATATCTTCAAGCCAACATGTGATTTTCTTTTTATTATATCGACACATTCACAAAAAAAGTCCCCACATTTATCAAAACAATTCATCAATTTCCTCACAAATGACATATAGAGATTTATGTCACAGTTTTGGTTCTCCATGTCCCGGATGGAGCTTACAGTGGAGGAAATAAGTTTGCCCACTGGCAAAGATATGAACAGTCTATAATTTTAAGGGTAGGTTTATTTTAAGAGTGAGAGATAGAATATCAAAAAGAAAATCCAGAAAATCACATTTTATAAAATATATAAATTGATTTGCATTTCATTGAGTAAAATAAGTATTTGATCCCCTTCCAACCATTAAGAGTTCTGGCTCCCACAGACCAGTTAGACACTCCTAATCAACTCGTTACCTGAATTAAAGACAGCTGTCTTAAATTGACACCTGTATAAAAGACACCTGTCTACAGAATCAATCAATCAGACTCCAACCTCTCCAACATGGGCAAGACCAAAGAGCTGTCTAAGGATGTCAGGGACAAAATTGTAGAGCTGCACAAGGCTGGACTGAACTACAAAACCATAAGCAAGAAGCTGGGTGAGAAGGAGACAATTGTTGGTGCAATACTTCGAAAATGGAAGAAATACAAAATGACCATCAATCGACCTCGGTCTGGGGCCCCACGCAAGATCTCACCTCGTGGGGTATCAAGGATCACGAGAAAGGTGAGGGATCAGCCTAGAACTACACGAGAGGAGCTTGTGAATGATTTTAAGGCAGCTGGGACCACAGTCACGAAGAAAACCATTGGTAACACATTACACCATAATGGATTAAAATCCTGCAGTGCCCGCAAGGTCCCCCTGCTCAAGAAGGCATATGTGCAGGCCCATCTGAAGTTTGCCAATGAACACCTGAATGATTCTGAGAGTGATTGGGAGAAGGTGCTGTGGTCAGATGAGACCAAAATCGAGCTCTTTGGCATTAACTCAACTTGCCGTGTTTGGAGGAAGAAAAATGCTGACTATGACCCGAAGAACACCATCCTCACTGTCAAGCATGGAGGTGGAAACATTATGCTTTGGGGGTGTTTCTCTGCTAAGCGCACAGGACTACTTCACCGCATCAACAGAAGAATGGATACGGCCATGTACCGTAAAATCCTGAGTGACAACCTCCTTCCCTCTGCCAGGACACTGAAAATGGGTCGTGGATGGGTCTTCCAGCATGACAATGACCCAAAACATACAGCCAAGGCAACAAAGGAGTGGCTCAAGAAGAAGCACATTAAGGTCATGGAGTGGCCTAGCCAGTCTCCGGACCTTAATCCCATAGAAAACCTATGGAGGGAGCTGAAGCTCCGAGTTGCAAAGCAACAGCCTCAAAACCTTAATGATCTAGAGATGATCTGCAAAGAGGAGTGGACCGAAATTCCTCCTGACATGTGCGCAAACTTGGTCATCAACTACAAGAAACGTCTGACCGCTGTGCTTGCCAACAAGGGTTTTGCCACCAAATACTAAGTCTTGTTTGCTAGAGGGTTCAAATACTTATTTCACTCAAAGAAATGCAAATCAGTTTATATCTTTTATATGAAGTTTTCTGGATTTTCTTTTTGATGTTTTGTCTCTCATAGTTAAAATAAACCTACCATTAAAATTATAGAATGTTCATTTCTTTGTCAGTGGACAAACTTACAAAATCAGCAAGGGATCAAATAATTATTTCCTCCACTGTATATGAAAAATACAAGTAGCGTATTTCCCAGTAAAACACTCATGCCTATATAAATCAAACACAGTTGGTCTTGTTTAATGCTAAACTGAGTGTCTGGTATGATAAGTGGGTCCATTTCAGTATTATGAAATATTTGTACAACCCCCAAATAATATAACAGAGCCATATTGTACCTAGCAAGTGAACACATGGGATGGAGTTGAGGGTTTGGTGCCTTGCTCAAGGGTGTGTAGAGGGAGGGGAACGTGCTGTTCATTCACTCCCCCACCTCCTGATCCAGGGCTGCCCTGAATTATACTAAAAATATCTCTTCTCCTGAATGTCTTCACACTATACCTTGTGTTCAAGTCTCATGTCACTACAATAGAGACATGACTTAAACCCACAATCCTCAGCACCAAAGGCTGATGCCTTATCTATTGTACTAGCTCATCACACACCATATAGACCTCAAACTCCTGTGGTGCCAGGCAAGTCCATCCATCCATTATCCATACCCGCTTATCCTGTGCAGGGTTGCAGGCAAGCTGGAGCCTATCCCAGCTGACTATGGGAAAGAGGTGGGGTACACCATGGACAAGTTGCCAGGTCATTGCAGGGCTGACACATAGAGACAAACAACCATTCACACTCACATTCACACCTACGGTCAATTTAGAGCCACCAATTAGCCTAACCTGCATGTCTTTGGACTGTGTGGGAAACCAGAGCACCCAGAGGAAACCCACACAGACACAGGGAGAACATGCAAACTCCACACAGAAAGGCCCTCATCAGCCAGTGGGCTCAAACCCAGAACCTTCTTGCTGTGAGGCAACAATGTTAACCACTACACCAACGTGCCAGTGATGGGCAAGTGGCAAATCAGAATTGCGAAGATGATGCTGGAAGCTGACAGTCATGAGTCCACACACAGGAAATCCAAGCATAATGCTCACTTTGTGGTGAAACGGGACAGCGCCACAATCTGGTAGCTACTCGGACGACTGACCAGCCCTATTTAGGGATTGCATTCGTCACCCCAACCCCCCCTTCCCCCCAGCCCACGTCCCCCCCACCCTCTCCCTCACTGCAGCCATCTCTCCTTCTTCCCTCAAAACACCTCCCCCCAGTCATCACAGCAGCTCCCTCCTCCCCCACCTCAACACAGACTCCTCTATGCATTACTGCAGACCAGGTCAGAGGTCAACTGAGAAGCTTCACCCCAGGAAAGCAGCAGGCCCGGACAAGGTGTGTCCATGACTACTGAAGACCTGTGCTGCTGAACTGAGTGAACCACTCCAATGCATCTTCAACCTCAGCCTGCAGCTGGGGAGAGTGCCCACCCTCTGGAAGACATCAGGTATCGTTCCATTTCCCCAAAAAGAATCAACCCAGCGAGCTGAACAACTTCCGACCGGTGGCACTCACTTCACATCTGATGAAGACGTTGGAGCGGCTCTTCCTCAGACTCCTCAGACCCCAGTTACAACATGCCCAGGACTGTCTGCAGTTTGCATACCGGGCAGGTGTTGGTGTGGAAGACGCCATCCTCTACCTGCTACACCGAGCCCACTCGCATCTGGATAAGGGAAATGGCACAGTGAGGATCCTCTTCTTGGACTTCTTGAGTGCCTTCAACACCATCCAGCCCCTATTGCTTCAGGACAAACTGAACAGGATGCGAGTGGACCCCTGCCTGGTCACCTGGATCTCCAGCTACTTCACTGTCAGGCCGCAGTACGTCAGGCTGAAGGACATCACATCTGACACTGTAATTAGCAGCACCAGAGCACCCCAGGGCACGGTGCTGGCCCCTCTTTTCTTCACCCTGTACACCATGGACTTCTGCTACAACTCGGAGCTGTGTCACATTCAGAAGTTTGCCGATGACACAGCCATCGTTGGGTGTATCAGTGGCAACAGAGAGGAGGAGTATAGGAGCCTGGTGAGGGACTTTGCTGTGTGGTGCAACAGGAACCATCTGCAGCTCAACACCTCAAAGACCAAGGAGCTGGTCATTGACTTTGGGAGGTCCAGACCGAGGTCATGACCAGTTCTGATCGAGGGAGTCGAGGTGGAGGCTGTGGATTCCTACAAGTACCTCGGGCTGTGGCTGGACAGCAAACTGGACTGGACTTGCAACACCAATCACTTATACAGGAAGGGACAGAGCAGGCTATACTTCCTTGGGAGGCTGCAGTCCTTTAACATCTGCAGGAAACTCCTGTGGATGTTCTATCAGTCTGTGGTCGCCAGTGTCCTGTTTTACACCGTGGTGTGCTGGGGGGGCAGCACATCCAAGAAGGACACATCCAGGCTGGACAAACTGAGCAGGCGGGCTGGCTCTGTGGTCGGCATGAAGCTGGACTCTCTGGTGATGGTGGCAGAGAAGAGGTCTATGGACAAACTATTGAACATCATGGATGATGCCAGTCACTCTCTGCACACTGTCATCAGCAACCAGAGGAGCCTGTTCAGTGACAGAATGCTCTTTCCCAAGTGCAGGACAAACAGACTCAAAAACTCCTTTGTCCCTCACGCCATCAGACTGTACAACTCCTCTCTGGGGGGGAGGAGCATGGGTGCAGATCCCGGGGGGGATGGGGGGGACATGACCCCCCCAATTTCTGAAAAACATGAATTTCCCCCCCAATAAAAATCCCCTAAATTATTCAAAATTGTACAAACAAATGTATTTTCAGACAAATGATACACTGTGCAGTACTTTTTGAATGATGTGGCGAGCCTCTATGAAGTTGTGATTTATGGTTGTATGGTATGAGTTGCATACAAGCAAAAAAAAAAAAAAAAATCACTTTTGTGTCCCCCCCAATCCTGACATTGGATCTGCACTCCTGGGGAGGAGGGGTAACAGGAGGACAGAGGACGGGAAGGAGCAGTAGCCTAGCCTAACAATAAGCAATCCCGGACAATGTGCAATATAATGTGTAATATAAAGTGCAATATCTTTCCTGCTCCCCCCCCCCCCCCCCACACACACACACAAACTTACCCTAACCCCACTTCTCCCCCACTTTCCCCCTCCCCCTTCCTCTCTTCCCCATATCTTATTCTTTTATATTTGTACCGGTATATCTAAATACTTAATTTATTTTAATTTATCTAGAAGTTTTCTCTATTTCTTTTCTCTGTTTATCTGTAATGATGCCGCTGGAATCTTAATTTCCCTGAGGGAACCCTCCCAAAGGGATCAATAAAGTTTTATCTAATCTAATCTAAACCAGGGAGAAGACTAGAAAAGGTGTCATAACCATTGCCTGTTCTAAACATTCCGCCCAGCCTGATGCAGCTGGTTAATTATCTCCCCATGCAGCCGAAACAGAAATGATCACAACCACAAGATGAACTCCAAAGTAACACTTAATATCTCAATATGGAATGTTCTGCACATTGCTTGACAACCCCATTAGCTCAGGCCCTGAATGACACACTGCCCTGGTTGCTCACAAATTAGCCAAGTACGATATCAATATAGCTGCACTTAGTGAAACATGCCTTGTTGAAGGACAGCTCACTGAAGTGAGGAAGGGCTATACTGTCTTCTGAAAGGCTAAACCAGCCAATGAAGACGACGACATGGAGTTGGTTTTGCCATCAAGACTAATTCGGTGGTCACTCTCAGAGATGCCCTGGGGGATCTATGATCGCTTCATAAGCTGCTGCCTTTCAAAAACAAAGGGCAAGCATGTCACATTCATTTATGCTTATGCCCCAACCATGACCAACCCAGATGAGGCTGAAGAACAATTCTCCAGTTACCTTGATGCTCTTGTTCACAGCATTCCTCCCGAAGATAAAATATATTTTCTGGGTGACTTCAATGCAAATGTTTGGACCCATGCTGAGAGCTGGCCAGGAATTATTCAACACAATGCATTGGAAACTGCAACAGCAATGGCCTCCTGCCACTAAACTTCACTAAGACATGGCGTCAACTCCTACCTTGCAGGAAGTTGCCTCAGCCATCATTGCTCTCCGTAACAACGGTGGTCCTGAACCTGACAGCATCCCAGCTGAGATTGTGAACCATGGGGGTCCAGTCTGCCTCTGCAGCCTCTAACGCCTCATCTGAAATGTCGAACACAATGAGCATATTCCCCAAGACCTAAAAGATGCTGATATTATTCCCCGGGTTAAGAAGAGAAATCGCTCAAACTGTGACAATCATAGAGGAATTTCCTTGCTTTCTCTGATAGATCTTATCTAGAACCCTTCTCTCAAGGGTGACTGACACATTTGCCAATGCAGTACTATGGAAGTCTCAATGTGGCTTTCAGGGAAACCGCAGCACCATTGACATGATCTTTGTCTGCTGCCAGCTCCAAGAGAAGTGTCACGAGCAGAATATGTGTCTGTACTCATTGTTCATCAACCTAGCCAAAGCATTAAATACCATGAGCAGAGAAACCCTTTATTTGCTAAATAAGTATGCTAAAGAAATATTTTCAGTACCAGATAAGTTTGGCTGCCCAGACAAAGTTATCAGTCTTATCAGGCAGTTGCATGACAGTATGATGGGAAGAATTATCTCACATGGTGATGTCTTTGACCCCTTCCCCATCTCAAATGAGGTGAAGCAAGGTTGCATTCTGGCCCTGTTTCTGTTTGGCTTGTACCTCACCACTATTCTCACAGATGCCTCTCAAGAAGATGACAACACCAAAGGAATCTACATCAAGGACCTCGTTGATGGTAAGGTCTTCAACCTTTGCCGTCTCCAAGTCACCCCAAGAGCTAATCCGTGAACTGCTCTTTGCAGACAACATGGCACTTATGGTCCACAGCGAATATCGAGTCTGAGATAGTAAAGGTTCAACTATGGTCACCTGGTCCGCATGCCTGATTATCGGCTACCAAAGCAAGTCTTCTATTCTGAGCTTACCAACAGCAAGCACACTCAAGGCAGTCAGAGAAAACACTACAAAGGAGAAGCCTTTATTTGTCACATGCACACTCAAGCACAGTGAAATTCATCCTCTGCCTTTAACCCATCTGAAGCAGGGAACACACACATACACAGAGCAGTGGGCAGCTACCGGTATGCTACAGCACACAGGGAGCATTTGGGCATTAGATGTCTTGCTCAAGGGCACTTCAGCCCAAGGCCACCCCATATTAACCTAACCACATGTCTTTGGGGGAAACCAGAGCACCCCAAGGAAACCCAGACACAGGGAGAACATGCAAACCCCACATAGAAAGGCCCCCATCAGCCACTGGGTGTGAACCCAGAACTTTCTTGCTGTGAGATGACAGTGCAAACCACTACACCAACATGCCACCCAAGACATCCTCAAGTGCTCTCTAAAGAAGCATTTCTGAACCTATGGTTCACGACCCAAATTTGGGTTGCGGCAAGTTCTGAAAGGGTGGCAAGCTGAAGTTGGAAATTAAACATTTTAAAACTAGCCAGCTCCTAAATGCTGATCCACAATCAAATTTCCCAGCACCAATTCTAGCATCATTGTCTATAAACTGGTCCTGGATCTGCATTTGCTTAGCACAAACTGAACACTCACTTAACCAATCACATAAGCCTAGATGTTTAATTTCAAATACACTGGCACATCCAGTTAGATGTTTAATACAGGCTGACAGATGAGTGCACTGTGTACTTCACTGTGCTACACTTTCTTATGTAGGCCTGACAACGTTATAGCTTTTTTCTTTGTCCAATCTGCACATCGCCGTCTACTCAACAGTGCTCCTTTCCCATTGATGCTCAAGGTAGAGAGGTGCCAATACATTGTGCAGTACAAGAGATGGGCTACATTTAGTCACAATGCACCTACAAAACATCTGTATGGTGAGTGTAAAATGGCCAATGTGTATAAAAATCCATATGTTAATGACAAACTGTCTACAGAACACCTGTATTTAATTTCTCTTGTTTTTATTTAACGTCTTTAAAATAAAAGCTCAAGGTGAAGTAAAAAGAGACACAGACACACACACACACACAGGCATGGATGAAAGTGTACAGGAATAGCTCGTCTCCCTCACACTGGCATGCCGTGCTGCTTTCACCGCTGGATAATAGAGGGTTGCTTTCATGAGGAACCTCATATTTAGGCTGGATGTGTAGATGGCACTTAGTGGTGAGGAGAAACTTTTGATCAGCACCATACAGTGAAGAAAAAATAAAAAATGAGTTGGAGATTACAGTCACGTCCCAAACGTCTGAGAGAGCGAACAGGAACCGACTTTATTTCTTATTGAACACTTCACTGGGCTTCGTTTATAATTCTTTTAGTAAAATTGTGTGTAAATTTTTTCATGTTTGCCAAACCAAACTAAAGCTTTCCAAAATTGTTCATGGAAAATGTAGTCCGAATGATATCATGGCAGTTGTAGTCCTTAGCCAAAGTAGCAAAACTGTTTGTATCAACTGCAATCCAAAACCATCTTCATGGTTTCTAAGTGTAACTTTAGGCTGGATATATGGAGCCGTCCTCAGCATAGAGCTTCAACCAGAAGCTCCATAAACAACACTTCTATATACAAGAAATTAATATCGAAAAAGTGACATTTCAGACACAATATGGCCAAATGTTCTGTTTATTTTTTCTCCATTAGTGAAAATAGATTTCTCAGAATCCACTTTATTGCATACCAGCTAGCTGGCTAGCTAGCTCCCATTGATTTGTATATTCCCATTAAAGCTTCCACTGGGAAAACTGGGGTCCCTTCTTCCTTTCCATCTTCATCTGATGAGCTGTAATTTTTTACATCAAAAGTTATCTCATCTCTAGCCACTTTATCCTGTTCTACAGGGTCGCAGGCAAGCTGGAGCCTATCCTAGCTGACTATGGACGAAAGGCGGGGTACACCCTGGACAAGTCGCCAGGTCATCACAGGGCTGACACATAGACAACCATTCACACCTATGGTCAATTTAGAGTCACCAGTTAAGCTAACCTGCATGTCTTTGGAGGAAACCGGAGCACCCAGAGGAAACCCACGCGGACACAGGGAGAACATGCAAACTCCGCACAGAAAGGCCCTTGCTGGCCACGGGGCTCGAACCCGGACCTTCTTGCTGTGAGGCGACAGCGCTAACCACTACACCACCGTGCCGCCCACATCAAAAGTTATATTCCTGAAAATGATCATTTGTCCCGTCCACTCGTGTGACGGGACAAATGCTAATTACACAGTAGGCATATTTCCGTTTACCTGCTTAATGTGCAATTTGAAATTCTGAACTTAAAAAAAAAAACGAGTAATGGAAACTCAAAAAGGTTTCTACGCTCATATGAGGTGGTTGTTCAGATACTTCGATAAGGAAATCTCATCTCATCTCATTATCTGTAGCCACTTTATCCTGTTCTACAGGGTCGCAGGCAAGCTGGAGCCTATCCCAGCTGACTACGGGCGAAAGGCAAGGTACACCCTGGACAAGTCGCCAGGTCATCACAGGGCTGACACATAGACAACCATTCACATTCACACCTACAGTCAATTTAGAGTCACCAGTTAACCTAACCTGCATGTCTTTGGACTGTGGGGGAAACCGGAGCACCCGGAGGAAACCCACGCAGACACGGGGAGAACATGCAAACTCCGCACAGAAAGGCCCTCGCTGGCCACGGGGCTCGAACCCGGACCTTCTTGCTGTGAGGCGACAGCGCTAACCACTACACCACCGTGCCGCCCACATCAAAAGTTATATTCCTGAAAATGATCATTTGTCCCGTCCACTCGTGTGACGGGACAAATGCTAATTACACAGTAGGCATATTTCCGTTTACCTGCTTAATGTGCAATTTGAAATTCTGAACTTAAAAAAAAAAAACGAGTAATGGAAACTCAAAAAGGTTTCTACACTCATACGAGGTGGTTGTTCAGATACTTTGACAAGGAAATATTTCACAAAATTGAAATGAAAACACATTTTTAACATTTAAGTCACATGACATTCAAAAAGATGGTGTTTCATGTGGTCTGATACAGAGACTGAACTTTTCCTGAAGTTGGTTCGAGGTAAAGTGATCACAGCCATTTTAGATCGCAAGCAAACCAAACAAAGAAATATTAATTTTTATAAGGACTTTGAGGCGGATATGATGGCGACAGGATCGGACAAACCCTGGGATTTTCCAAAGAGCAAATGGATGACGCTGAAACAGCATTACCTTTCTGAGCACTGAAAGAGCGATGATGGGGGCAAAGCAAAGATAAAGCTCCTTTTTTGATGTAATGGACCAAATATTGGAACAATGATGAACTATCACATATACTATTGCAAGGGGTTTAATCACATAACAACTCGGTGGAAACATGGTAGCGTTTTGTGAACATTTTTTTAAAAAAATAGCTTCTATTTTGCAAAAAACTGGAACCGAACCCTGCCTCGTGAACCATCCCAGTTCTGTTATGTGAAATATCAGCACTTTTGGAACGGCACTTGATCAATCAAATTAGTGGACCAGTCCTAACTGTTGTATAAACTGTTGCTTCACCTTTACAAACCGAGTTTTTCATCGATGCAACACAGACACATGTTCTCCAAAACATGAGATAATTTTTGAGTCGTTTATAATAGAGATGAGCTTTAAATTGTGTCTGAAACCAAAGATTCCCTGCTTTCTGATCCAACTTGAATGTGCTATGATGATAACCAGGGCCAATTTACGGTGCGTGCAATCATGTGGGACAGGAACAGAAGGTGACTGGAGGTGAAGTTTCCAGCACTGACTCCAGCGTTGGTTGGAGCATGGTACCTTTAGTGCTCAAGTTCACCTACTAATGTCAAAATTGAGAATTCACTGAATGGTAACTCACTGAGGAAGAAGTGTATTTGCACCAAACTTTACATGGAGCTCAAACACTTGAATACAACTTTTCACACTGAAAAAAAATCCCTGGTGGACTCCGGAGTTATTCAACAAAACACAAGCCATTTCACAAAGTGTTTTTTTTTTTTTACAGTTTTTCTCAGTCGCTTTGGTGCAATTCTCAGATCAGAATGTAAATTCTCATAACTATTAGTTCAACCTCCACAACATTTAGTTATTTGTGTACATCATAGTAGCAATTTCTCCTTCCTCTGAACAAATTGCAAATGATTTTGGACATGTATCAGGTGCTTTCATACAATACAATGCTGTTTTATAACATTACCATTTGCTTATGTCATGTCAGTCAAAATGAACTATACTTATGGATGCTGAATAGTCATTCACAATAAAACTAATAGTCTTCGTTTCATTGCTTGAGTCATTACATACAAAATTGTTGAACTCGTTGTCAAATTCTGTCAAGCAAATTTTATACATTTCTTTATCATTTTTACTGGAAATGTCTCCTAAATTGAACAATTGCTCTCAGGTGAACTTCAGCTTTCACTCACGAGGAGGTGTGTGAAGTATTAGTTGTAACCAATGACAAGCCACTTGTTCACAATCACTCAGGGAGGAATCCCATGAACCCCCATTTGCAAGAATATACAGTATGAACCGAGCAGGACACAGTGTGTACGTTTTCTACAATTCTGTGACATAGAAATGGAAGGTCAGCATCGTGGAAGAGGGGTGAGGATGCAGGGAGGAAGGGGAAGGGGAAGGGCACAAAACAGGGGAGGAGGGAGAAGAGGTCAAGTACATAGGCAGATTCCTAATGAAATTAGGGCTACACTTGTGGACCATGTGATCAATCACGGCCTCACAATGGCTGAGGCTGGTCGGAGGGTCCAACCAAATGTTAGAACCACAGTGAATTCAATCATTCAAACATTTCGTAGGGAGAGCAGGTATGTATTGGGCAGTAATCCAATATCTCATACTGTAATACAGTATCTCATGTTTACTGTACATTACTGAAATTTTACTCTGCATGACATAGGATTGATAGACAACCTCGCAGAGGTGGAGGAAGAGGGCCCCTTTTTACCCCATAGCAGGAGGAAGCTATTTGTGCAATGGTGGTTGCAAACAACGCTATAAGGTTGAGAGAAATTCAAAGTGCTGTCATAGAAGATAACAATGTATTTGCCAATATTGAATCTGTGTCAGTTGCAACAATTGACAGAGTGCTCAGGAGAAATGAAATGCGCATGAAACAACTGTACAAAGTGCCGTTTGAACGGAACAGTGAGAGAGCGAAGGAGATGCGTCGCCAGTATGTACAGGTAAAACATGTCTTTTGTGTATACTCTAATGTTCAGCACTGTAAACAGCAGGGCTGACGGCAAACAATCGATTAATCATTGGTCGACCAAAAAATTATTAGCCGACCAAAATTCCATTGGTCGATTGGTCGCAGGGAAAAAAGCCGCGTCTTGTCAAAGGGCTGAAGGGCTTTTAATTTGACGGGCATGATAAAGGAAGTCGTGACACTAATTTACTGTTGGTGATTTTTTTAACACGGGCAGACAGCATGTCTGGAAGGAGCTCTACAATATGGGATCATTTCGAAAAGAACAAAGATGACCCAAAGAGGGTTACGTGCAGAATTTGCAAAAAAACATTCGCCTTTTATTCTTCCACGACGAACATGCTTTACCACCTCAACCATGTAAGTAGCCTACTAGCCTAGCTAGCCTACCCCTTGCAACCTGAAGTTTGATTGCAATACGTAGGCCTACTGGTTACTGGCTACTGGTAAAGCTAAATTATCCAGCTCACTGTTTTACAATCTCTCTACAGGCGCATCCACTTTATTGCGATGAGCCAGCCTCCTCCACGGCATCCTCATCATCATCCTCATCCTCATCACTGACTCAGCAAAAGCTCGTAATGAAACCTTCTCTATCCGAAAAAAGGAAGAGAGACATAACTGACAAAATAGCTGATTTCATCGCGCTGGACATGCGACCTGTGAATATCATCAGTGGTGAGGGATTTAAAAATCTAATTGAATACCTCGAGCCAGGATACAGCCTGCCAAGACGTGACACAGTGATGCACGCGGTTACGAGCAAATACAACTCTACAAAACAAACACTTCAGGGCAAGATCGAAAACTGCAAAGCACTCAGTTTCACAACGGATATATGGACATCTAACCAGATGGAAAGTTACATGACGGTCACGGCGCATTTTATTTCTGATAACTGGCGACTGCATTCATTCGTGCTGGAAACTAAAGTTTTGGAAGTGAGCCATACAGCTGCTAACATAGCAGAACGACTCAGCGAAGTAATGGCAGACTTTAGAATCCCCGCTGAAAAAAGGGTCGCTCTTGTACATGACAACGCAGCGAACATGGTGCTGTGCGCGGATCAGTTATCTCAAAACCCATCCTGGGGTAACGTCCAAGGAGTTCGTTGCGCAGGTCTGTCAGTCTTTCTGATTATTTTTGTGACACATTCAAACATTTTGTTAGTTACACATCCCTGTACGTCCCCTATTTCAGGCAATCAGACAACACAACCATTTTAAAATGCCTGCATGGCTGAAAATTGCATGAAGGTTACCCCCGCCGTTAGTGGCAAATGCGCATAGATACGGCAGCCCGGCATTACAGGTAAAGCCTCACAGATGTGTATCCCGGTAAAAATGGGCAGGTTTTTTTTTTTGGGGGGGGGGGGCGATTAGTCGATTAGTCGGAGTGAATGCACGACCACTGGTCGACCAA
This sequence comes from Neoarius graeffei, assembly GCF_027579695.1. NCBI lineage: Eukaryota > Metazoa > Chordata > Actinopteri > Siluriformes > Ariidae > Neoarius > Neoarius graeffei. The sequence continues at coordinate 105,539,972 of NC_083573.1, forward strand.
GAAAATCCTTGGTCGGGGACAGCCCTAGTAAATAGTTTTACTTTGTATAGTTTCATGCAATTCTGTATATGTATTCACAGAACATACTGTATACTGTATTTTTCAAAATGCATTACAGTATGTTACACAAGAAAAGTTGTTACATTTCTCTCTCTCTCTCTAAAGCATATACTGGAGCTGGAAGCCAGGGAACCACTGCACACATTCATATACATTGATGAGGCGGGTTTCAATCTGGCCAAAGGTAGAAGGCGTGGAAGAAATATCATTGGACAGAGAGCAACCACTGATGTCCCAGGCCAACGCGGAGGGAATATTACAATGTGTGCAGCCATCTCAGACAATGGTGTCCTCACCCATATCCCCCTTCTTGGTCCATACAATACACAACATCTGCTGACTTTTTTAGACACTCTTTACAGGGACATAGTCCCTGAGAATGAGAGGGGTGAAGGCCAACTCAACCAGTATGTTGTTGTGTGGGATAATGTCCGTTTTCACCACTCACATCTGGTCACACAGTGGTTTGCAGCACAGCAGAGGATGCTGGTTGAATATCTCCCTCCCTACTCCCCATTCCTTAATCCCATAGAGGAGTTTTTCTCTGCCTGGAGGTGGAAGGTGTATGACCGGTGTCCACATACACAAATGGCCCTGCTAGCAGCCATGGATGTAGCATGTGATGACATCGCTGCAGATTCATGCAGAGGATGGATTCGCCACTCAAGGAGATACTTTCCTCGCTGCATTGCAAGAGAAAATATCCGTTCTGATGCCGATGAGAATATGTGGCCAAACAGACAGGAACGTCTGGATGTGCCAGAATGAAAACTGTACCCATGTTCCGTTACAATACAGTATGTACTGTTACTGTATATTGTTCGCAATTGTGCACAGCTCTACCAAAAGGGTGTTTGTTTTTTTCTGACTGACAGTGACTGTAGGTTACTGTATTTTTCTTTTGCACAATGCTGTAGTATTGCGAAGAGCATATACAGTAAAAATGTGAAACATACGTATTCAGTGTTTTGTACTCACTCCCCTAACTACAGCAATATGCAACTTTACTGTAGTTTTCAAATGGCTGTACAAGTAGCCTTTCAGGTAGTGTCAGCGAGTTCTGACCTTTTTTTTGCATTGGAAAACACTGAGAGAATAAACTGTCATAATGAAAACATGACAAAGCCAATTGACTATCTTGTTCATAAACGATGGTGTCAAGACTTCTCATTTTGATGACACTGGCAGTTTCATTGACATGAATACTTGCTTTTGAGCAATGGACTATCCATTTTGAGCAAGTGACATGCTTTTGCAGGTTATCCACTAGGTTTTGCAGTTTGTACTAATTCTTTGGAGAAATGCACTAACTGCTGTGCAAATGTAAATAGTGATGTGAGAAATGCACCAAAGCGACTGAGAAAAACTGTAAATGACAAATATTGAATGCTCACACAAAGGTAATGAACGATAGTGACTTTGCATGATGTTAGAAAGAAAAAGAGGGATCCTCTGAATCATATGATGTGTAACACTGAATACTGATGGAAAGAATAAGCTCAGAATTGGCAAAACTATGTCCAGACATTTCTTTGTCCATGTAGTCTTTTGAGGGTTAATCCATTTTACCGAAGAGAGTTGAGTCTTGTTTCAAATAGAGCCTGTTAAAATAGATAGATAGATAGATAGATAGATAGATAGATAGATAGATAGATAGATAGATAGATAGATAGATAGATAGATAGATAGACAAATATATAGACAGAATGAGAGACCAATAGATCAATAGATAGATAGACAATAGATAGATAGATAGATAGATAGATAGATAGATAGATAGATAGATAGATAGATAGATAGATAGATAGAATGAGAGACCAATAGATCAATAGATAGATAGACAATAGATAGATAGATAGATAGATAGATAGATAGATAGATAGATAGATAGATAGACAGACAGACAGATAGATAGATAGATAGATAGATAGATAGATAGATAGATAGATAGATAGATAGATAGATAGATAGATAGATAGAAAATCAGAACTACAGCAGATCATAAAGGAAAATAATATGACCAGTTTTTTACTACCTGAGTCCACAGTGCATAAAGTAATAAACCTCTCAGTGGTGTGCTGTTACAGTAAAATAATCAGTGGCAGGGTGGCGTGATAAAGCAAAGTTTCTTCCACCATGCCAAAGTTGATTATTTTCCTCTAACAGACTGCCCTGAAGTGTTTGATGCCACTTTATGCCTTTTATACCACAGCAAATGATCAACAATTACAGTGTTGCAGTTGTTAAAGAACGAACAACACGTCATTCATTTTTATCTGATTATAGTTGCATTTAATGCTGTGGAACATCAGTGAAACAAGATTCTTCCTGTTGGCACTTTTGTTATAGCAGCAATAAACAGTCATTCCTTCACCGGCCTGTCTTTATTCTCTGTCTTGAAGTTAATAAGACAAATAAAAACCCCACGCAGATTGGTCATCTCATCTCATCTCATCTCATTATCTGTAGCCGCTTTATCCTGTTCTACAGGGTCGCAGGCAAGCTGGAGCCTATCCCAGCTGACTACGGGCGAAAGGCGGGGTACACCCTGGACAAGTCGCCAGGTCATCACAGGGCTGACACAGACAACCATTCACACTCACATTCACACCTACGGTCAATTTAGAGTCACCAGTTAACCTAACCTGCATGTCTTTGGACTGTGGGGGAAACCGGAGCACCCGGAGGAAACCCACACGGACACGGGGAGAACATGCAAACTCCACACAGAAAGGCCCTCGCCGGCCACGGGGCTCGAACCCGGACCTTCTTGCTGTGAGGCGACAGCGCTAACCACTACACCACCGTGACACCCCCAGATTGATCATGTGATTGAAAAAAAAAACATAAAGCAGAAACCTCCTCTGCCCTGAAGATGTTACAGTTACACGAGTTATAAATAATCCTGAGATTTGCAGCTTCACAACAGTCTGAGCTGCTGTTCTAGAAAATTAATCAACACCTTCACTTCTGACCAATCACAATCCAGAATTCAATCCCTTATTAAGGTATATCGCTGAAACCTATACATGGAGTCGGTTGTATTTTGGTGAATTTGACATTATTTTATTGGAGGAAAATGTTGAAAAGTTTAAAATGGTGGCGAGTAAGACAATGCTCGCTAACGGCAGCACCAACCTCCGAAGAGCCACAGCAGCTCGAGTGTGTATAATTACAGAAATGTTCCAGGGTGCAATCTGAGAGCTGGCGTTGGTGCGTTTAAACCCTCATGGCTGCAGAACCTGACTATCAGTGTGTGAGATTGGTTTTTTTTTAGTATCTGGTGGAGGAGAGATGTATCATTAGCCTGTAGGCGTCTGCACCCTTCCATCATCCTCCATGAGCGTGGGCGGTGCGACGCATCACAACAGCAGTCATCATTTCTTTCCCCTCCATCTGCACTGTCATCATGGAAATTGATAGCGTTCAAAAGACGCTGGATAAAAGATTTACAGTCGGACGGAGGGAATGGGACTCGGAGTGAAGATGTTTCTTCGTTTTAAAGATCCTCACCTGAACAGGACGTTCATTTCTAAACAATGAGCTCTGAGATGATTCGTGATTCATTTCCACCTCAAATCTTTCTGCTTGAGCTTTTCACTGCATTCCTGCACAACAAACTCACTCACACAGAGAGAAGGAGACGGGTCAGGACATAAAGTGGTGCTTGAAAGTTTGTGAACCCTTTAGAATTTTCTATATCTGCATAAATATGACCTAAAACATCATCAGATTTTCACACAAGTCTTAAAAGTAGATAAAGAGAACCCAGTTAAACAAATGAGACAAAAATATTATACTTGGTCATTTATTTATTGAGGAAAATGATCCAATATTACATATCTGTGAGTGGCAAAAGTATGTGAACCTTTGCTTTCAGTATCTGTTGTGACCCCCTTGTGCAGCAATAACTGCAACTAAACATTTGCGGTAACTGTTGATCAGTCCTGCACACCGGCTTGGAGGAATTTTATCCCATTCCTCCGTACAGAACAGCTTCAACTCTGGGATGTTGGTGGGTTTCCTCACATGAACTGCTCGCTTCAGGTCCTTCCACAACATTTCGATTAGATTCAGGTCAGGACTTTGACTTGGCCATTCCAAAACATTAACTTTATTCTTCTTTAACCATTTAACTTTGGGAGAACGACTTGTGTGCTTAGGGTCGTTGTCCTGCTGCATGACCCACTTTCTCTTGAGATTCAGTTCATGGACAGATGTCCTGACATTTTCCTTTAGAATTCGCTGGTATAATTCACAATTCATTGTTCCATCAATGATGGCAAGCCGTCCTGGCCCAGATGCAGCAAAACAGGCCCAAACCATGATACCGTACTACCACTACCACCACCATGTTTCACAGATGGGATAAGGTTCTTATGCTGGAATGCAGTGTTTTCCTTTTTCCAAACATAATGCTTCTCATTTAAACCAAAAAGTTCTATTTTGGTCTCTTCCATCCACAAAACATTTTTCCAATAGCCTTCTGGCTTGTCCACGTGATCTTTAGCAAACTGCAGACGAGCAGCAATGTTCTTTTTGGAGAGCAGTGGCTTTCTCCTTGCAACCCTGCCATGCACACCATTGTTGTTCAGTGTTCTCCTGATGGTGGACTCATGAACATTAACATTAGCCAATGTGAGAGAGGCCTTCAGTTGCTTAGAAGTTACCCTAGGGTCCTTTGTGACCTCGCCGACTATTACACGCCTTGCTCTTGGAGTGATCGTTGTTGGTCGACCACTCCTGGGGAGGGTAACAATGGTCTTGAATTTCCTCCATTTGTACATAATCTGTCTGACTGTGGATTGGTGGAGTCCAAACTCTTTAGAGATGATTTTGTAACCTTTTCCAGCCTGATGAGCATCAACAACACTTTTTCTGAGGTCCTCAGAAATCTCCTTTGTTCGTACCATGATACACTTCCACAAACATGTGTTGTGAAGCTCAGACTTTGATAGATCCCTGTTCTTTAAATAAAACAGGGTGCCCACTCACACCTGATTGTCATCCCGTTGATTGAAAACACCTGACTCTAATTTCACCTTCAAATTAACTGCTAATCCGAGAGGTTCACTTACTTTTGCCACTCACAGATATGTAATATTGGATCATTTTCCTCAATAAATAAATGACCAAGTATAATATTTTTGTCTCATTTGTTTAACTGGGTTCTCTTTATCTACTTTAAGGACTTGTGTGAAAATCTGATGATGTTTTAGGTCATATTTATGTAGAAATATAGAAAATTCTAAAGGGTTCACAAACTTTCAAGCACCACTGTACACTCCGTCTGTCCCGGGTTCAGGATCCACCGCTTTGTGTTCGACACTCTTACGCCTCTTTACATCCTGTTTGGATCAGAATTTCTCACTATGGTTCAATTTCCTGAATGAACCCGAATCATTTGATGATTTCCTGCTCAGAGCTGTTTTAGACTTCTTTCTGGAGATGATCTGGTCTCATGAATTTCCTCTACTATATGGAAAGCAAGTAGGAAAAGAAATGAATCACATATGAAAAAAATATGTGATTATGTGACTAATATGGAGTCAGGTGAAGGTCCAGTTCAACACCATGCCCTGATTTTGCATGTGACTTACATTCACAGGCCACTTTATTAGGAACCCATCCACCTGCTGTTTAATGCAGATCTCTAATCAGCCGATCCCTTGACATCAAATCACGCAGATACAAATCAAGAGCTTCAGTTCGTGTTCACAATGTTCAAATATCAGAATGGGAAACATTGTCATCTCAAAATGTGACTTTCTTTCACTGTGGCATGGGTATTGGTTTGAGTATTTCAGATGGACTGGTTTGAGTATTTCAGAAACTGCTGATCTCCTTCCTGGGGTTTTCACACACAACAGTCTCTAGAGTTTACACAGAATGGTGCCAAAAACAAAAAACACCGAGTGAGTGAGCGACAGTTCTGTGGGTGGAAACAAACGCCTTGTTGATAAGAGAGGGTCAGACAGATTGGTTCAAGCTTTTGTGCCAGGAAGGATATAGTAACTCATATAATCACTCTTTACAACCGTGGTGAGCAGAAAAGCATCTCAGCATGCATCAGAAAACACAAGAACACATTGAGTTCCACTCCCACAGCCAAGAACAGGGATCTTAGAATCAACAACAAGTTCCTATCAAAATGGTCGGAGAGTGTATATTGCATCATGTGATCCCATGTGAAAGTCAAAAACTCATCTGTGTATATGTTATGTGAAAAAAAAATCATACGTGAAAATAAATTAATCTTTTTTATTGAAATGGAATCATGTGTGAAAATATAAATAAATCATTATCAAAAATTCAGTGCGAGAATAATTTTTAAAAATTCAGAAAAAAATATATATATAACATGAAAATAAATGAACATATTTTTAAAAAAATCATGATTGAAAATAAATAGAAATATTCAGAAATCGAGGGTGAAAACATATTTTAAAATCATGTGAAAATAAACATATTTTTTTAAATCATACGTGAAAATATTTTTTCAAAATTTCAGTGTGAAAAATTGAATATAAATAATTTTGAAATCACACATGAAAATAAATGAATAATTTTAAAAATCATGTGTGAAAATAAATAAATAATTTTCAAAATTCCCGAGTGTAAAACAGAAATATTTTTAAATCATGTGAAAATAATCAAATAATTAAAAAAAGTTATGTGTGAAAATGGAATAATTTTCAAAAATCCAGAGTGAAAAACAGAAATATTTTTTAAATTCACATGTGAAAATAAACTTCCAAAATAAAAAAAAAAAAAAAATCCAGTGTAAAAAAAAATAAATATATATATTTTTAAATCACATGTGAAAATGAATGAATATTTTTTTATATCATGTGTGAAAATAAATTTAAAAAATTTCAAAACTCCAGTTTGGACAAATAAATATTTGTTTAAAATTGCATGTGAAAATAAATTAATCCTTTGGGGGGGGGGGTAACACACATGAGAATAAAATAATCATGTTAAAATAAAAAAAAGTGGAATATGAATGTAATAAGTTTTTAAATTTGAAATCATGTGACCTTTCTGTCAGGGTTAAACTAATTAAACTGTGTGGCAGCAGGGGCGTGGCCTAGTGTCAGTTTGTGAATGGAGGGCGGGGCCAGGGAAGGTGAGTGGCAAAGTCAATGCACCTGTGGTTAATTAATGTTATGTGTCTGTGTTGTTGCAGTGACAGAGGATAGAAAAGGAGGGAGAGCGCAGAGAGAAGGAGGCTTTCCCAACCAGAACACACGTGTGTGTGTTGCGTGTGTGAGCACCGAGTGAGTAAAGCTGAAAAGCAAGAAAATAAGTAAAATAAAGTGTGTGTGTGTGTGAACATCAGCTCCCGCCTGCCGTACTTCTGTACTCCACCCACATCAGGGACATATTACAGTGGTGCCGAAACCTGGGAGTACGGAAGGGAACCCCGCACATGGAGTCCTCCCCGTTCAAGGAGCTCATCCATGCCCTCGCTACCACCCAGCAGAACCAACATCAAGCACTGACCGCCCTCCGGAAGGAGCAAGATCAATGCTTTGAAGCCTTGATGCTGGTCCAGCAAGAAGGTCGCCAGGCGCTCTAGCATCTGCTCGCATCGGCAGGGGCTTCGACCGCCACCACAGCGGACCCTCCTCACGTCAGCCTCATGAAGATGGGCCCACATGATGATCCGGAAGCTTTCCTTGCTGTCTTTGAGTGAGCGGCCGAAACGTGGGGATGGCCGCTTGAGCAGCACGCAGCACACCTCCTCCAGCAGTTCCTGGGGCTGGCTGGCTACTATCGTAGGTTCATACCTAATTATTCAGACATCACCAGCCTGCTGACTGATCTCACTAAAAAGGGAGCACTAGATCCAGTCCAGTGGATGGAGCAGTGCCAACAGACTTTCACCAGGGTAAAAGCTTCACTGTGTGGGGGGCCACTCTTACATTCCCTGACTTCTCTCTCCCCTTTGTTTTAGAGACCGACACATCGGACAGAGGGCTGGAGGCTGTTTTGTCCCAGAAGGTGGAAGGCGAGGAACGTTCAATGTGTGAGAGTAAGTACAGTACCATCGAGAAAGAGTGCTTGGCCATTAAGTGGGCGGTCCTCACTACTTCAGTACTACCTGCTGGGGCACCCTTTCACCCTCTGTTCGGACCACGCGCCCATCCAGTGGCTCCACCGCATGAAAGATGCCAATGCGCAGATCACCTGTTGGTATCTAGCCCTCCAGCCATTTAAATTCGAGGTGGTCCACAGGCCAGGGGTGCAGATGGTAGTGGTGGACTTCCTGTCCCATCGGGGGGAGTCCGCTGCAGGCCTGAGTCGGGCAGTGGGGATATGTGGCAGCAAGGGCGTGGCCTAGCACCAGTTTGTGAATGGAGGGCGGGGCCAGGGAAGGTGAGTGACAAAGTCAATGCACCTGTGGTTAATTAATATTGTGTGTCTGTGTTGTTGCAGTGACAGAGGATAGAAAAGGAGGGAGAGAGAAGGAGGCTCTCCCAACCAGAACACACGTGTGTGTGTGTGTGTGTGTGTGTGTGTGTGTGAGAGCACGGAGTGAGTAAAGCTGAAAAGCAAGAAAATAAGTAAAATAAAGTGTGTGTGTGTGTGTTTGTGTGTGTGTGTGTGTGTGTGTGAACATCAGCTCCCGCCTGCCGTGCTTCTGTACTCCACCCACATCAGGGACATATTATGAACTGTAATAAATCAAATAACTAAAACCATAGCTTTTATAAATAAACAGTAAACGAAACCACAGTAACTCCGATCAGTATATAGTGTTTAAACGACTCCCTCCTCTCTCTCTCTCTCTCTCTCTCTCTCTCTCTCTCTCTCTCACACACACATACACACACAGAAAGAGATCTGCTTTAGAGTTAAAATAAAAAGGCTGATGTTTGTAAATGTGATAGGATCACATCACACTCCTCCATCAACAGCTGTGGAAACTAAATTACAGGATCATGATCTCTGTGCAGGACTGTAATGTTATTGTTCACGTTTTTACACAATATGGGATTTGACCAAACATTCAAAACAAGTCAACGTTATTTATATCACACTTTAATGAGAGCCCTGGTGAGCAACATGATTTATATAGATCACAATATGATAAAGGACAGAAAAACATACAACCCCGATTCCAAAAAAGTTGGGACAAAGTACAAATTGTAAATAAAAACGGAATGCAATGATGTGGAAGTTTCAAAATTCCATATTTTATTCAGAATAGAACATAGATGACATATCAAATGTTTAAACTGAGAAAATGTATCATTTAAAGAGAAAAATTAGGTGATTTTAAATTTCATGACAGCAACACATCTCAAAAAAGTTGGGACAAGGCCATGTTTCCCACTGTGAGACATCCCCTTTTCTCTTTACAACAGTCTGTAAACGTCTGGGGACTGAGGAGACAAGTTGCTCAAGTTTAGGGATAGGAATGTTAACCCATTCTTGTCTAATGTAGGATTCTAGTTGCTCAACTGTCTTAGGTCTTTTTTGTCGTATCTTCCGTTTTATGATGCGCCAGATGTTTTCTATGGGTGAAAGATCTGGACTGCAGGCTGGCCAGTTCAGTACCCGGACCCTTCTTCTACGCAGCCATGATGCTGTAATTGATGCAGTATGTGGTTTGGCATTGTCATGTTGGAAAATGCAAGGTCTTCCCTGAAAGAGACGTCGTCTGGATGGGAGCATATGTTGCTCTAGAACCTGGATATACCTTTCAGCATTGATGGCATCTTTCCAGATGTGTAAGCTGCCCATGCCACACGCACTAATGCAACCCCATACCATCAGAGATGCAGGCTTCTGAACTGAGCGCCGATAACAACTTGGGTCGTCCTTCTCCTCTTTAGTCCGAATGACACGGCGTCCCTGATTTCCATAAAGAACTTCAAATTTTGATTCGTCTGACCACAGAACAGTTTTCCACTTTGCCACAGTCCATTTTAAATTAGCCTTGGCCCAGAGAAGACGTCTGCGCTTCTGGATCGTGTTTAGATACGGCTTCTTCTTTGAACTATAGAGTTTTAGCTGGCAACGGCGGATGGCACGGTGAATTGTGTTCACAGATAATGTTCTCTGGAAATATTCCTGAGCCCATTTTGTGATTTCCAATACAGAAGCATGCCTGTATGTGATGCAGTGCCGTCTAAGGGCCCGAAGATCACGGGCACCCAGTATGGTTTTCCGGCCTTGACCCTTACACACAGAGATTCTTCCAGATTCTCTGAATCTTTTGATGATATTATGCACTGTAGATGATGATATGTTCAAACTCTTTGCAATTTTACACTGTCGAACTCCTTTCTGATATTGCTCCACTATTTGTCGGTGCAGAATTAGGGGGATTGGTGATCCTCTTCCCATCTTTACTTCTGAGAGCCGCTGCCACTCCAAGATGCTCTTTTTATACCCGGTCATGTTAATGACCTATTGCCAATTGACCTAATGAGTTGCAATTTGGTCCTCCAGCTGTTCCTTTTTTGTACCTTTAACTTTCCCAGCCTCTTATTGCCCCTGTCCCAACTTTTTTGAGATGTGTTGCGGTCATGAAATTTCAAATGAGCCAATAGTTGGCATGAAATTTCAAAATGTCTCACTTTCGACATTTGATATGTTGTCTATGTTCTATTGTCAATACAATACCAGTTTTTGAGATTTGTAAATTATTGCATTCCGTTTTTATTTACAATTTGTTCTTTGTCCCAACTTTTTTGGAATCGGGGTTGTACAACACACACACACACACACACACACACACACACACACACACTGTGTAATACGTATAATTCTCTTCAAATGTGAATGAAGACAGGTGAGTTTTAAGTGTGGAGTGTGTTAAAGGCTAAACCCAGAAGAACCCTGAATGTGTAATGGGAATGTGTAAGAAGCCGTATTCCAGAGCATTGGTGTCTCCACTGTGAACACACACACACCCTTTGTTTTCAACCAGGATCTTGGCGTGAACAAAAGAAGCTGGTCAGAGGCTCTCATTGATATTGATGCAGTACATGGACAGAGCAGATCAGAACTATGAGAAGGAGCAAACCCATAGAGGGCTTTAAAATTAAATAATAAAATATTAAATGGAATCTGGCGGCATGGTGGTGTAGTGGTTAGCGCTGTCGCCTCACAGCAAGAAGGTCCGGGTTCGAGCCCCGTGGCCAGCGAGGGCCTTTCTGTGTGGAGTTTGCATGTTCTCCCCGTGTCCATGTGGGTTTCCTCCAGGTGCTCCGGTTTCCCCCACAGTCCAAAGACATGCAGGTTAGGTTAACTGGTGACTCTAAATTGACCGTAGGTGTGAATGGTTGTCTGTGTCTATGTGTCAGCCCTGTGATGACCTGGCGACTTGTCCAGGGTGTACCCCGCCTTTTGCCCGTAGTCAGCTGGGATAGGCTCCAGCTTGCCTGCAACCCTGTAGAACAGGATGAGATGAGATCAATGGAATCCTGGACTGAACTGGAAACCAGGACTGGAGTAATATGGTCCCTGTTCTTTGCACCAGTTAAAACCCATGCAGTAGCTGGGTTGAGTCTGACTGACTGACCCCAACATCCAGTTAGCTACAGTCATCTCAACAAGACCAAATAAAAGCATGAACAGGTTTTCTCCTGTCCTGAGAAAAGAGGGGTGCCTTCATTTTTTAAAATAGTTTTTCGCTGAAAAATTTACTGAAACAACAGTGTTTATTTACTGATCAAATTTAAAGCCAGACTCAAACATGACACCAAGGCTTTTGGTATAAGGTCCCACATATGGACTCAGAGAACACGCATTACCCAGAATGCTGTTAACCAGTTTTAGAGGCCCAAAGAGTTATAAGAAGTTTTTAAACATCCAACATTTCATATCATTAAGATTGTGTAAGGAGTGTGTGGTTGATTCAGACATTACCAACATCGGAACTTCATAACCTCACAGTCCAGGGGAGATCGGAGCTGTTACATATTGTTTTGATGTAAAATCTCATCAAATAGCATGATACAGTTTAAATACGTTTTACTGAAAAGACAGGAATAATAATAATAGATGTAGTGGTTAGCACTGTCGCCTCACAGCAAGAAGGTTCTGGGTTGGAGCCCTGTGGCCGACAGGGGCCTTTCTGTGTGGAGTTTGCATGTTCTCCCTGTGTCTGTGTGGGTTTCCTCTGGGTGCTCCGGTTTCCCTCACAGTCCAAAGACATGCAGGTTAGGCTAATTGGTGGCTCTAAATTGACCGTAGGTGTGGATCTGAGTGTAAATTGTTGTTTGTCTCTACGTGGCAGCCCTGTGATGATTTGGTGACTTGTCCAGAGTGTACCCTGCCTCTCACCCATAGTCAGCTGGGATAGGCTCCAGCTTGCCTGTGACCCTGCATAGGATAAGCGGCTACAGATAATGGATGGATGTAAAATGGATTATTATTATTATTGTGCCCTCTGCAGACTACCACCTTGTTGTGGTGGAGGGCCTTGTGTGTCTCAATGATCCTGAGAGCTATGCTGGTGGGAGCGATGGCTCCTGGTAGGGCCACCCAAGCCAGACAGATCAAAGGGAAGAGACCAAATGATGAGTAGTCCAATCTTACCTAAGTCCATGATGGCGGGCCAGGACACCTCATGGCTGGGTATCCTCAAACTATGAGTCTTTGAAATACTAGGTTGTGGTCTGGCATGGTATAACTTTCCCTTGATGAGGGTAGTTGGGTACTCTCTGAGCATTGGCTTGCAGCCTCCTAGTGCTGGTATTTTGCCTTGTGCAGATATCAATTCATAATATACACACAAGACCAAGGAAAAGGCCCTTATAAAACCAATCTCATTCATGAATGATGTTACCAAACAATGGCATGAACAGGACTGTTGCTTAACAAGGGCTCAGTGCTGCACCCGGCAGGTTAGGGGTTGGAGTAAATCCAGATGGTCAGGCTCCCACCGGTCATCATTCTGCAAGGATATAACCACAGTGGTGAAAGTGGTCTAAGTCAAAGTACATATGTGTGGTCTAATGGATAAGGCATCAGCTGCCAGAGCTGGGAATCATGGGTTCAAGTCTCACCTGGGTTGCACTGTCATTGTCTGCTAACAAAACTTACTTTAGATTTGGACAGTAGGTAAGTTTCTTCTTCCCATAGCCTACAAGGGCTGAAGGGGTACCACTCATGATCTTAACAGTCCATCATTGGTGTGTTGAGGGCATTTAAACTTGGCAGAGCCCATCCCTCTCTACATTTGATCAATGGACAATTTAGAGTAGCCAATTCTTAAGTGCATGTCTTTAGACTCTCGGGGGAACCAGAGCACCTGGAAGAAACCCACACAGACATGGGGAGAACATTCAAACTCCACTAGGTACACTGCAGCTCTGCTGTAATAAATTGCTTGGGTGATGTCCAAGACATTCATAATATTGAAATGGACCCACTTGTCACACCAAACATTCGGTCTTGCATTAAACAAGACCAACTGTGTTTTATATATATACAACCCCGATTCCAAAAAAGTTGGGACAAATAACAAATTGTAAATAAAAACGGAATGCAATAATTTACAAATCTCAAAAACTGATATTGTATTCACAATAGAACATAGACAACATATTAAATGTCGAAAGTGAGACATTTTGAAATTTTATGCCAAATATTGGCTCGTTTGAAATTTCATGACAGCAACACATCTCAAAAAAGTTGGGACAGGGGCAATAAGAGGCTGGAAAAGTTAAAGGTACAAAAAAGGAACAGCTGGAGGACCAAATTGCAACTCATTAGGTCAATTGGCAATAGGTCATTAACATGACTGGTATAAAAAGAGCATCTTGGAGTGGCAGCGGCTCTCAGAAGTAAAGATGGGAAGAGGATCACCAATCCCCCTAATTCTGCGCTGACAAATAGTGGAGCAATATCAGAAAGGAGTTCGACAGTGTAAAATTGCAAAGAGTTTGAACATATCATCATTTACAGTGCATAATATCATCAAAAGATTCAGAGAATCTGGAAGAATCTCTGTGAGTAAGGGTCAAGGCCGGAAAACCATACTGGGTGCCCGTGATCTCCGGGCCCTTAGACGGCACTGCATCACATACAGGCATGCTTCTGTATTGGAAATCACAAAATGGGCTCAGGAATATTTCCAGAGAACATTATCTGTGAACACAATTCACCGTGCCATCCGATGTTGCCAGCTAAAACTCTATAGTTCAAAGAAGAAGCCGTATCTAAACACGATCCAGAAGCGCAGACGTCTTCTCTGGGCCAAGGCTCATTTAAAATGGACTGTGGCAAAGTGGAAAACTGTTCTGTGGTCAGACGAATCAAAATTTGAAGTTCTTTATGGAAATCAGGGACGCCGTGTCATTCGGACTAAAGAGGAGAAGGACGACCCAAGTTGTTATCAGCGCTCAGTTCAGAAGCCTGCATCTCTGATGGTACGGGGTTGCATTAGTGCGTGTGGCATGGGCAGCTTACACATCTGGAAAGACACCATCAATGCTGAAAGGTATATCCAGGTTCTAGAGCAACATATGTTCCCATCCAGACGACGTCTCTTTCAGGGAAGACCTTGCATTTTCCAACATGACAATGCCAAACCACATACTGCATCAATTACAGCATCATGGTTGCGTAGAAGAAGGGTCCGGGTACTGAACTGGCCAGCCTGCAGTCCAGATCTTTCACCCATAGAAAACATTTGGTGCATCATAAAACGGAAGATACGACAAAAAAGACCTAAGACAGTTGAGCAACTAGAATCCTACATTAGACAAGAATGGGTTAACATTCCTATCCCTAAACTTGAGCAACTTGTCTCCTCAGTCCCCAGACGTTTACAGACTGTTGTAAAGAGAAAAGGGGATGTCTCACAGTGGGAAACATGGCCTTGTCCCAACTTTTTTGAGATGTGTTGTTGTCATGAAATTTAAAATCACCTAATTTTTCTCTTTAAATGATACATTTTCTCAGTTTAAACATTTGATATGTCATCTATGTTCTATTCTGAATAAAATATGGAATTTTTAAACTTCCACATCATTGCATTCCGTTTTTATTTACAATTTGTACTCAAGTTGAGGGGGGATGGGGGGGATGCATATATATTAGTGTTTTACTGGGAAATACGCCACTTGTATTTTTCATATGAGCGCAATTTGGGACATGGAAAACCAAAATTGTGACATAAATCTCTATATGTCACTCATGAGGAAATCAATGAATTGTTTTGATAAATTTGGGGACTTTGTGAATGTGTCAATATAATAAAAAGAAAATCACATGTTGGCTTGAAGACATGAAGTTTATCTTGTCATGTTGAAAAACTCACATTTTTTCATATGAAATGCATCACAGATCTGAGTGACATATTTAAATAATATTGACTGGCACTGAGTGGTCTATCAGGTACTGTATATTCCATTCAGCTAGCATGATACTGAACGAATCGAAGATGAGTAGCTGAATGGAATATATCTGATAGACCACGAAAAAAAGCCAGACGGTATTATTATCATTATACATACACATTCCTTTCGGGTGTTCAGCGCATCTTTCTCTTTCAAAATTCTCTCAAAATCTTCTGTATTTAACAAAGCAAGCCTGGCAGCCATGTTTGTTTACAAACTGTCACAGTCGCTCACTAGCACAGAAGTTTTATGTCACCGACGTGTCTCTTTTCCAGTTTTTCGATGTCAGTTGGTATGTTTTTCTCTTGTAAATATGCGTGAAGAATATCTAAGGAAGTTTTGGGAGCCTTTCAGGTGTTCAGCGCGTCCTTCTTTTTCCAGGTGAAGAAATAAATGCTTCTGCACGTGCGCAGCAAAAAACTTTCTCATTGAATATTCTCATCAGCTCCGACGTGTGATGTCATGTTGCCTTGACAGCCATGCAATATCGTAAACCATATTCATCGCTCATTCTCCATTGGGCAGAGTGACATAATACACGTAGGATAAGCGATATGTTAGCAATATTGCATGCTATCAAACCAAATGAATGAAACCCTCTAGAAGGGAATAGAACATGTTTTTATTCCATCGAAAAAGTGTCCTGTGTGTATAATAATTCCCGATATTTCACTCCGATGACGTCCAGTGTTTTCCCGCTGACTCGGCGCACACTGTCAAAATGGTGAACCAGTTCAAAATTAAAATTCTTTTGATTAACTTGCATATTTTTGTTTTAGTCGATGTGTCCATATGATATGAAGAACATTACATGGTGGCATGAAGATATGAAGTTTGTCTTCTCGTGTTGAAAAATATTTTCAGTCCTTTGCTTCACTTCGCTCACTCGTGATATATACATTCACCACTTGATGATATACTTCATGCCACAGTGAAAGAAAGTCACACTTCACTGTGAGATCACAATTTTTCCCCTTCTGATGTTTGAACACTGTGAACATTAACTGAAGCTCTTGATTTGTATCTGCGTGCATCGTGCTGCTGTCGAGAGATTGGCTGATTAGAGAACTCCATCAAACAAAACAGCAGGTGAATATAAGGGTGTTCCTAATAAAGCGGCCAGTGAGTCTATCAAAACAAGCAATAGTTTAGAAATTATTTATGAAATAAAGCAATCTGTCTCGTGCAGAGTCATTGTTACCACCCAATAGTTGATTGTTTTCCTGTAACAGCATCTCTATAAATAAAACTGCTGTTTTTTTTTTCCTGTCTCATACCGCAGCATTGTTTTAGATTTATGTTTTGTACATATTTATGGTTACATTTATATATTCATCTCATAAAATCCTTGTCTTGTTACTGAGAAACTGCAAAGTATAATAAACTCCTCCGTCCTGAAAATTAAAGTTAGGCAAGGCAAGGCAAGTTTATTTATATAGCATATTTCATACACAATGGCAGTTCAATGTGCTTTACAGAAGCAAAAACAAAAACAGTAAACATTAGAGAAATAAAATTACATAAAATAATTTTATTTTTAATCTAAAGCAATTAATTAAAAGAATTAAAATAAAATAATAAGAATTAAACAACAGTAGAACTAAAATAATAAAATGCAAAAAGAAAAAAGGAGAAAAAGAAAAAGAAACCAGCGGAATAAAATAGAATAAAATTAAAGTAAATTTAAAACATGCAGAGAAAGTAAAGATTATAAAAAATATAAAAATATTAATTATTTAACAGAAAGCATCTGAAAACAGCTTGGTCTTTAACCTAGATTTGAAGCTGCCAACAGCAGGAGCATTTTTAATGTCCTCTGGCAGTTGGTTCCATAGCTGTACTGCATAGTAGCTAAAAGCTGCTTCACCACACTTTGTTTTAACAACTGGTTTTAATAGTAAATTTTTCTGTTGCGATCTGGTAGATCTGATTGGGTTAGGCTGCTGCAACATATCAGAGTTAGAGCTTCACCTCTGGCTGTGACAGAGCGCTGACACTGGAGACTCCTTCCAGAAACATTACATAAACACATTTTACATAATTAAGAAGGACCATGGGCGTCGCCACCATTGAATGTGAAGGGGACGTGTCCCCCTCACATTTCATAACTCTTCGTGTGGACCCCCCACATTTAACATAAAATATGAGTTCACCCAGCGCCGTTTCTATTGCTTCGTGAAAGAATCCATTCCACTTGATCGATAAGAGAATACACAGACCACTGAAAATCCACTCTGGGTTTTCCAGGCCTTCTCTACAACAACTCACCGCGCGCGAGGGAATCTCAGCGCGAGCAGAGACATGTTGGTGCAGCTGCTCGAGAGTGGAGGAGGTGACGTCAGCCACATTGCCACCTCACAATGTCTAGCTTTTGCTAAAACCTTATTCTTTTGTTATCTGCTCTCAAAATTAACCCTAGGCCACGTTAAATTAATGTTCAACTAAACAGTGAAATAAGCTTAGCCTAATGGGGTATTCTTGGTTGATGGTGAATTGTTTGCAGTATTTGCTCCCTCCCCAGACACAATGGACATAAGGACATTCTTTACAAAGAAGTGGAAAGTCAGTCAGAATTTCCCCACAGGACAGGGTTTTTTTTGTCCCAATGGAAATGTTAGTGCAGTTAGCTGGCTAGTCAATGTTAGGAGATGTATCAGCTAGCTTAACGTTAGCTATCATTTAATTCAAACCCAGTAGGCCTGCCTTACTGTAATGCCAAGAATGAGGTCAAGTCTGCTCTGATGATATTTATTGATTCCTTGTTTTGTCTGGTCTTTGGCAGTTTTCTGGAAAGTAAGATGGGAAATCAGTGTATGGGGAAGGAATAGTAGAAAGGAAAGTAATGGCGAGAGATGGATGTTATTCCAGGTGGATTGTGAAGGAAAGGGGGATAAAAGTTATGAAGTGGTAGAAATTGTGGTGGCACCAATGTAAGAAGGAGTTATATCTATAAATCTATTTGTTATACTAATCTGTAAATGTTACTGTAGTACCACCATTGCATGTAGGTTGACAAAACTGGACTTGTTCATTGTGTGAAGTTCTCTTTTATGTGTCGTTGCTTGACACAGTGTGATTTTGTGTTATGAAGACTGCATGATGCCATGCCATTTTTGTTATGAGTATCGCTAAATCGGAAAAAAGTAAAATGCACCCACTAAAGTCACTGTTGGTGGTGAACAAAATTGCACCTGTTCATTGTGTGAAGTTATTTTTTATGTGTCACTGTTGCTTGACACAGTGTGATTTTGTGTTATGAAGTTTGCATGATGCCATGTCATGCCTGTTCATTGTGTGAAATTATGAATATTCTTATTTTTAAACATACAGTTGAGTGTCACTATTGCTTGGCCCAGTGGCATGTTGTGTTACATCTAAAACTAAATAGAAAACACAAAATAAAAAGTAAAATGCACCCATAAAGTCATTGTTGGTGATAAATTGTGTCACATTCATCTCATTATCTTAGGCAGAGCAGTGGGTTTAAAAACAGGCTGATGAATATATGGACTAGTTGAATGAGGACTTATTGTTGAGTCTCTAACATAGTCATTGAATTAAGTGACTTTTGTAGGTAAAATTAGGTGTTTAACAACCTGTTAAAAATACACCAGAATGCAGGAAATGGCATCTAATTAATTAAAAATTTTCTGGCGGAGGACCCCCCGCCAGTGTGTCCCCCCCCACATTAAAAATGCTTCTGACGCTCCTGAGAAGGACTCTATCGATCCGATCTTTAATATTTGTAATTTCTTAATTTTCCATCCTGGGATGTTAAGGAGACTTTCTACACTTTCTTCATTGAGTCATAGAGATGCAGTAATAATAGAGATCAGAATGTAACACAAGTTTGACCCAAATCCTGAACAAAAAATCCCACAATGCAGCTGTAACAGTGACTAAATGACCTCAGGTGACCCCTGTTATACCCATTACTGCAGGTTTGTTTAACATAAACCACGGCTCATTTCGTTTCAGGATTGTGGGCCACAGGAAGTCATTCTGGCAAGAGTTTCCTCCCACTTCCTGCTGGACGTGTTTCACTCCGGGCCACTTCTAAACTTAGTACAAATTCCATCCTGAAAAGATTCTGTGTTTTATAAATATACAATGAGCCACACCACATACTTGGTGTTCGATAACAGGATTTTTTTTTCAGACCCTGTTTTTGTAACATTTCTAACATGTTCTTCTTTACTGCCTTTTTTCTGCATTTTAATTCCACAAAAAAGTAAATTATTCTTTACTGTGCAAGATTAATATAAGTGTAGTAAAGCAAAGATAATAAAAGCTCCTCTGGGCCATAAAGTCAAAATATTTTAAGGGATTATCAACAGTGCATTATATCATAACCCTAAGGCACCATGTTATTGCACTCTGGTGACTTTTCATGTTTCCATCAGTGTAGTAGTAGAATCAATAACACATCAATAACAGACTCTTTAAATACTATATTATAGTAATATCTGCTGTATACAGTCATGGGAAAAAAGGTAAGTGCGCTCTTCTTCAGTTCCAAGGTTTAATTACGGTATCAGGGCTGAAATAACAATTATGTGGTCCTCACTTCTATACTTCTATATGTAGTCATTTTTTCCACAAAATATAAATTAACATCTCATCTCATTATCTCTAGCCACTTTATCCTGTTCTACAGGGTCGCAGGCAAGCTGGAGCCTATCCCAGCTGACTACGGGCGAAAGGCAGGGTACACCCTGGACAAGTCGCCAGGTCATCACAGGGCTGACACATAGACACAGACAACCATTCACACTCACATTCACACCTACGGTCAATTTAGAGTCACCAGTTAACCTAACCTGCATGTCTTTGGACTGTGGGGGAAACCGGAGCACCCGGAGGAAACCCACGCGGACACGGGGAGAACATGCAAACTCCGCACAGAAAGGCCCTCGCCGGCCATGGGGCTCGAACCTGGACCTTCTTGCTGTGAGGCGACAGCGCTAACCACTACACCACTGTGCCGGCATAATAATAATAATACTAATAATCAGTGCAGCCAATAATTCAGGAACATGTACTACCACCTTCAGCAACAATAACTTGAAGGAAACGTTTTCTGTAGGAGTTTATCAGTCTTGGACATCATTTCAGAGAACCTTTGGCCTACTGTTCTTTCCAACATTGCTTCAGTTCATTGAAGTTTGAGGACATTCATTTATGCACAGCTTTCTTTAGATCCTGCCACAGCATCTCATTGGGCTTGTATTCTAGACTTTGACTTGGCTATTCCAACACCTTGCTTTTTTTCTTCTTTAGCCTTTTAGATGTTGATTTTCTGCAGTGGGTGGGATCTTTGTCCTGTTGCATGACTCTGACAGAGGGCCTCACATTTGTCTCAGGAATATTCTGGGTGAGTTCATTGTTGTTTCAAGGACTGCAAGTTTTGCAGGTCCTGTGAGCGCAGAACAAGCCCAAATCGTCACCCCTCCATCACCGTGCTTGACAGTATAAGGTCTTTGTGATGGTACATTGTGGGTTTGTTTGGGTTTTTTTTCCATATCACCAAACATGGACCTGTGCTTGATGACCAAACATCTCCACCTTGATCTCATCAGTCCAAAGTCCAAGTTCCAGAACTTTTGTGGTTTGTTCAGATGCAATACTTAAAACCTAACTCCATCCATCCATTATATATCATGCTTATCCATCAAGGTCATGGGGGAAGCTGAAGCCAGTCCCACCTGACTTTCAGGTGAGAGGTGGGGTTCACCCTGGACAGGTCACCAATCTATCACGGGGCTACACAGAGACAAACAAACAACCATCACAGTCACATTCATACCTAAGGGCAATTTAGAGTAGCCACTTGATTGATTCTGCATGTCTTTGGACTGGAGGAGGAAACTGGAGCACCTGGAGGAAACCCATGTAGGCATGAGGATAAAATGCAGACTCCATTCAGGAAGGTCCCAGTCAGGCATGAGGTTCAAATCCAGAGCCTTCATGCTGTGAGGAAACAGTGCTTACGACTGCACCATCATGCCCCAAACCTAACTCATTCTCCATGTTCCTTTGGACAGAAGGAACATTTTCTGACCCACCTTTTTATGAAAGCCATACTGTTATTTAGTCTTTTTCTGATTGTGCTGTTATGATCAAAAACATATAATGTGTTTACAGAGGCCTCTAGAAAATATGATATAGCTCTTTGGGTTTTCTTTATATCTCTGAGCATTAAATGGTCTGAATTTGTTGGAACACCTACTCCTGGGAAGATTGGCAGCTGTCTTTAAGGTTCTCCATTTGTAAACACTCCTTCTCCCGGGAGAATGTTGAGTTTCAACTCGTTTGGAGATGGCCTTATAACCCTTCCCTGATTGACGAGCAGCAATAATTACTTCTCTGAGCTCATGGCTGATGTCCTGTCTTTGAGGCATGGTGTAGACACACACCTGTGTGCTCCAGAACACCAAAGTGCAAAAAGTTCTGTTCATTATATATGATAATTTTTTCATAAGTAATGAAACAAGAACAGTTCTTGTTTGTGCATTCAGGAATTACAGCTATATTGCAAAAAAATAATAATAAAAGCTTTGTTTTATTTGGATTGACTTTATTAACACAAGCTTATAAACTCGTGGGATTTTATTAGGTATATCAGGTGAAAACTCAAATTCACTCCAAATTGCTTGAAACTGCTCTCATTGAAGTCAGAACTGAATGCAGAACGTACTTTTTACAGAATTAAACTATGTTTATCTGTTCTTGACATATTACAAATCAAAGATTGAAAAAATGATTTAATTTTTAGAAAACGGCCATAATATTCTGTCTGAGGATCACATGGTCCAAAATGGGCCTCATTAACCAATGAGATAAAAAATGTTTTCTTCATAACTTCTGTTTTTCAAGATATTTGCACAGAAATTGGCAGGAACATGGATGGTTGTATACTGAATACAAAGTTTGAATAATTAGTAAAAACAAATTATGCAAATAAGTATTTAATTAATATTAATTATGCTGGGGCGGCACGGTGGTGTAGTGGTTAGTGCTGTCGCCTCACAGCAAGAAGGTCCGGGTTCAAGCCCTGTGGCCGGTGAGGGCCTTTCTGTGCGGAGTTTGCATGTTCTCCCCGTGTCCGCGTGGGTTTCCTCCGGGTGCTCCGGTTTCCCCCACAGTCCAAAGACATTGCAGGTTAGGATAACTAGTGACTCTAAATTGACTGTAGGTGTGAATGTGAGTGTGAATGGTTGTCTGTGTCTATGTGTCAGCCCTGTGATGACCTGGCAACTTGTCCAGGGTGTACCCCGCCTTTCGCCTGTAGTCAGCTGGGATAGGATCCAGCTTGCCTGCGACCCTGTAGAACAGGATAAAGCAGCTAGAGATAATGAGATGAGATTAATTATGCTAATTAGGCAAACCATTAAATCAGTACACTCAATATAAAGATTTATAATCCCCTATTTGTACTCTGTAGGCCTTTGTAGTTCTCAGTAGGGCCTGCTAGTGTTTATATGAAAGAATGTAAATGATTATTTTGTTTGATATTCATGAGTAATCCAGTGGGAAACCAATCAGGAGAGAGAGAGAGAGAGAGAGAGAGCCTGACCACTTTCCCGTGACTCAAAAAGAAAAGCACAGACAGTTTCCCGACGTCACACAAGCAGAGTTTTAATTCTGTTGTACCGACTTCAACCTGCCGTTACTTCCAAAGTACTGAACAGTGCCGAGTTTCCCAAAAGCATCGTAGCACAAAGATCATCGTCAAATGGTAGAGCGAGCAGCACAATGAACTCTCTCTCTCCTTGTTAAGTTGCTCTTAGTGCTAAGAGGCTTTTGGGAAACCCACCACAGATCTTAACCAGATACATTTCTTTGGAAAGCAGAGATTATAAGCTTTTTAATGAGAGTATTCATGTTAGAAAATATTCAAGTGTTAAGCAATGACAGGTTTGGAAACTTAAATGAGCGTCTGCATGGAGAATTTTCACACCACCGCCAGCGAGAGTCTGATATGGCTAATATTAGAGCTTTAGGAAATTAACACTGATCACTTTGAGGTTTTGTGCTAATTAATTAGGTCAGTATGGTGAAAAACAGCAGCCGTCTTTCAACACTGATGTAAAATGGCAAACTTTGTCTGTGGAGGTTTTTCAGCTTCAACAATAATGAATCTTTTTTTAATATAAAATTGACTCACTTGATATTTTTTTTTCTTTTTCGCACTCTTATGTGTTAAATCATGATCTCACCAGATTTTCCAACAGTTTCTTAACTTTTTATTAGTGGGAGAAAAATCCCCCTGAATAAACAGAGGACACACACACACACACACAGACAGAGGAGCCTCTGTGAACAGGAATGCTTATTTTACGTTTCACCTTCAATCTGAAGTTTTCTATCAGACGAGTGGGAGCTGATTGATTATTATAAACCAATGAGGATCCACAGTGCTGGGAATGCTCTGGGGATGTTCTGAGAATGTTCTGGGAATGTTCTCGGGACGTTCTGAGAATGTTCTGGGAATGTTCTCGGGATGTTCTGGAAATGTTCTGGGAATGTTCTGGGAATGTGCCGCTCTGAGCTGAGGATCTTGGTCAAATCTTCAGGACCATTTGGTGAATATTTAACCCTGAGAATAAATAAAACCCTGTGTGTGTGTGTGTGTGTGTGTGTGTGTGTGTGTGTGTGTGTGTGTGTGTGTGTGTGTGTAGATGGGTGTGGATGGAAAACATGGAAGCTGTGGTCAGATGGGCGGCTCAGGATTCCTTCTAGACGTGGACTTTGCTTTCCCTTGTGATAATAAAGCATATAAGTGCAGAGACGTACAGAGAGGTGAGACTGAATATGTTTCTTGAAGTAAAGAGACGTTTATGGAAGATTTATGGAAGGAGTCTCCAGTGTCAGGAATAAAGGACAGAGTTTAAGAGAGGCTGGTGAGGGGACGACTGTTTACAGCTGCTATAAAGTCACTTGTTTCACAGAAACATTGAATGTAACTATAAATGGATAAAAAGTATGAGATTTTACTGCTTAATTTTAAATCATTGGAATTGTAAGCAAATTGGTGTGGTGTAAGAGGAATGAACCAAGTTACACAAACAATCAACTCTGGAGTGGAGAAAGTGAGTCCGCTTTATCACATCAGATCACATCATGCTGTCGCTGAGTATTTTCCTACATCTGCACAACACACAGTGTGTTATTGCTTACACAGGAGTACTATATATCCACTGGAACTAAACCATTAAAAATAATACCATCATGGCTGATTTATAGGTTTAGAGATGTGTGTGTGTGTGTGTGTGTGTGTGTGTGTGTGTGTGTAGATTATCAACACATAGTGGTCAAAACCTTCACGCTGAATAATTGCTCAACAAAATCCTAAAAGTTCCTGCTTGAAAATGAAAACAAAACAAAGATAGGGCTCACTTTCTGTTTTCTCTGAAGGTCATTGGTGTAGGTTGATAAGTATTGGCCCCCATGCTGGGAGGAATAATGCGTCTGTCTGTTTGTGTTTTTGTTTTTCCAGCTCCTCAAGGAGGTGAAACAGGGCTCAGGAGGGAAGACAAACACACAGCTTGCTCCGCATGAGGACGGTCGGGTGGTCTCCTTGAGTTATTTTTTACTTAAATAAACCCAGCGCAGACAGAATGATGTTATTTAGGAAAACATCAGTGCATAAAAGCTCAGGCTTGACTGAAGCGTCTTCATCGTTCTCCTAGGAGAAGTGAGGAATGCAGGAAACATGTGACTGCTCTTTATCCAGGGTTAGTAACGGATGTCGCGTTGACTCAGGAGTTTATAGAAATACTGGTGTCATGGTAACAGTTATTGCAAGACGGACAGACTGGGAGAGTTCGTGAACAATATTAATGAAGCTGATGTTTCAAGATAAAGATAAAAAGAGTTTGAATCCCAACAATGCTCTTAGACAACTACAGTACAACTGTCTGTACTGTTCGGGGGGAGTGGCATACTGTCTCTCCCCTGTCAATCACAGTAACACTAGCCAATCACAGGCATCTATGAGCTCATCTATCTAGAAGAGGGTAGATAGCACTTTTCTCTGACTGTGTAATACCACAGCAGAGTGCAAATATGACATAAAATGCTAATGTCACGTCATGAGATGTTATAAAATTTTTCTCAATCATCCAGCATCACTTTTCATGGGAATCTTATGAACATCTTGATATGAAAAAAAATCATAAAATAAAAAAGGCCATATGAATAATGACCTATGAATATATCCATATTCATTACCAGTCATAATTTATTTCATTATTGATGAAAGGTGTTACTATCAGTAACAGCACTGAAAACCTGAGTTCCAAGCAACCTCCAAACATGGCCGCTCCAGACTACACTTCCCATGATACTCAGCCCCCCCCCATCACCAGAGTTCTAACAGCATCACCTGTTTCCAATTATCCCACAATCACCTTCCCTACATAACCTCAGCAATCACAAACACACCTCACAAAGTATCGTTCTGTGTTCCGTACCTGGCTATACTGAGCTGATTGTTTTTGTGACCGACTTCCTGTTAATGACCACTGTTTTCATTAGTTTTCAAACTTGTTTCCTCATCTCTCCTGCATTGCCCTGTTTACTGATTGATCAACCTCCGCCTGTTTCCTGACTACAGTTTCTGCCTCACGATTTGGCTACAGCTGCAGTTTGCGCTGTACCCTGCACCTGGATCCATAAGTGCCTGCATTCTGACAAGATACTTCGCTATCATGGATGCAGCCAAGGAGGTGAAGCAGACTGCAATCCACATGCAGCGGCAACTGTTAGGAGAACAGCAGCAGATGATAAGCAATTTCAACACCAAGATGACACAACTCACTGCTGTGGTGTCACAGGCCATCATCACATGCCCCTCCTCTCCTTCTGGCACATCCTGAGTTATTCCTCTGCTGGAAAAGTTTTCGGGAGAAGCCTCCCATTGTAAAGGATTTCTTGTTCAGTGTTCTTTGTACTTTGCTTCTCTCCCAGGGGCAACAGATGAGCACAAGTTCTCCCAGTTTATCAGTCTTCTCACCAGTAAAGCTCTCCAGTGGGTAAACGTGGTGTGGAAGCATGGGGTGAACATACCACGTCATATGCCCATTTTCTGAAGCTTTTCATGAGAATGTTCAATGATGAGCTAGAAGGAATCAAAGTCAAAGAAAATTTGTTAACTATCCATCAAGGAGAAAGGAGTGTAGTGGAGTATGTACTGGACTTCTGCACCTTAGCCACCAGCAGCAGCTGGAATAAGCCAGCCCTGAAAGCTACCTTTCACTAATGTTTTTGTCCAGATGTACTCAGCAAACTGGCAAGCTGTGATGAACATCTTTCTCTTGACTCTCTTATTGACTTGGCTATATGTTTAGATCATCTCCTCCACAAACAGCCCTCACTCCGACTATCTCCTACTCTCTCTCCTAACACTAACTCTGTGACCCCAGTGGAGGTCTCCCACACCTGACTTCAACAATCTGAAAGAGAGAGAAGAAGGTGAGAGGGCCTCTGCTTTTACTGTGGAGTAACAGGCCATCTGATCTCCCAGTACCCTACTCAACCCCCATGAGACCACCAGACAAGCAGGACTGCCAGCTCAACAAACCTGGTGAGTTCTGACACATGTAGTAACTCACAGTCATTCCAAGTGCTAGTATTATTAAAGCTACCAGACTCAACCCATGTGTAGACTCAGGGGCAGAGGGAAATTTCATAAACAACACAAGTGTCCAAAGGTACCGTCTGACCACCCACACACTTTTGAGACCCATCAAGGTCAAAGCCATCGACGGGGGACCCATAGGAGAGGGATTGGTCTCAATGTGCGCAACGTCCCTCGAGATCCAAGTAGGAGTAATTCACACAGAACATATATCTCTTCTCATCACCCCTACCTCACATCACAACCTAATATTGGGTTACCCATAGCTCCAGCTTCATGATCCCCTAATTTCTTGGCAACAGCATGATAATCTACAATGCTCTCCTTCCTGTCTTCAGAATTGCATGAAACTTCCCCAACTCTCCCTCTCTTCTACTGCTGTGGAGATCCCTCAGCTGGACTCCCTCGACAATGTCCCAGCTTGTTACCTTGACCTCAAGGAGGTATTCAGGAAAGGGAGGGCCTGTGGTCTGCCTCCTCACCATCTTTATGACTGTGCTATTGACCTCCTTCTAGGTACTCCTCCTCCTCGAAATTGCATCTACCCTTTGTCCCTGACTGAACAGGCAGCCATGGAGGAGTATGTACAAGAAGCCCTGCAGCAGGGATATATCAGACTGTGGCAGTTCATAGGAGGGGGAGGAGCACAGAAAGACGGCAGGCCAGAATAAAGTTCCATAACTTAGGGTTTATTTGTTCTTTTCAGACACAAAATAACTCTCCCAGTCATACACACACACACCAGTCGTCTGGTTCAGGAGAGAGCTCACTTCCTCTGTTCTCTCTCTCTTTATATAGGGCGCGGTCACTGGGAAGACACACAAACAGGTTAATTGACATCAGGTGTAGTGATTCTGCCACTTACCTTCCCTGACTCCGCCCTCCTGTCACAGACCGGCGCTTGACCATGCCCCCGCTGCCACATACCCCCACCGCCCAACTCAGGCCGGGCAGCCGTCCGGCCTGCAGCCGACTCTCCCCCCCCCCTTGACGGGAGAGAAAGTCCGCCACAAGCATCTGCGCCCCCGGCCTGTGGATCACCTTGAAGTTAAAGGGTTGGAGTGCCAGATACCAACGGGTGATCCGCGCGTTGGCATCCTTCATGCAGTGGAGCCACTGGAGGGGCACGTGGTCCGAACAGAGGGTGAAAGGGCGTCCCAGCAGGTAGTAGTGGAGGGCGAGGACTGCCCACTTGATCGCAGGCACTCCTTTTCGATCGTGCTGTAGCGCCCCTCGTGTACTGACAGCTTTTTGCTGATGTACAGTACTGGACGGTCCTCTCCCTCCACCTCCTGGGACAACACGGCCCCCAACCCTCTGTCCGACGCATCCGTCTGTAACATAAAAGGGAGAGAAAAGTCAGGGGAGTGTAACAGTGGCCCCCCGCACAGTGCAGCCTTTACCTCAGAGAAAGCCCGCTGGCATTGCTCCGTCCACTGGACCGGATCTGGTGCCCCCTTTTTAGTGAGATCAGTCAGCGGGCTGGTGATGTCCGAATAATTAGGTATAAACCTACGATAGTAGCCAGCCAGCCCCAGGAACTGTCTCACCCCCTTTTTGGTCTTGGGCCTCGGGCAGGCCACAATTGCTGCTGTCTTGTTAATTTGGGGACGCACCTGCCCGTTGCCCAAGTGGAAGCCCAGATACCGTACTTCCACCCTCCCAATCGCACACTTCTTTGGGTTGGCTGTGAGACCTGCTTGCCTCAGCGACCTAAGGACGGCCCTCAGGTGCTGTAAGTGCCGCTGCCAGTCATTACTATAAATAATGATATTGTCAAGGTATGCGGTGGCGTGGGGGCGGAGGACCCTGTCCATCAGCCGCTGAAATGTAGCAGGCGCCCCAAACAGCCCAAAAGGAAGTGTGACAAACTGGTGTAAGCCGAACGGTGTGGAAAAGGCCGTTTTTTCTCGGGATAATGGAGTCAAGGGGATCTTCCAATAACCCTTTGTCAAATCCAGCATCAAGTAAAAGCGAGCCATGCCTAGCCGATCGAGCAACTCATCAATATGAGACATTGGGTATGTGTTGAATTTAGATACCGCGTTGACTTTTCTGTAGTCCACACAGAACCAGACCGACCCATCGGCCTTGGGAACCAAGACCACTGGGCTGCTCCAGTCACTGTGGGACTCCTCGGTGATGCCCATCTCGAGCATGGCCTCGAGTTCTTCCCAAACCACTTTTTTCTTGTGTTCGAGTAGCCTGTAAGGGTGGCTACACACTATCACCCCCAGAGGCGTCTCAATGTGGTGCTCTATGAGGTCAGTGCTGCCGGGCAGGGGCGAGAACACGTCCAAAAACTTGGTCTGCAACTGGGCAACCTCTGCAAGTTGGGTTGGGGAGAGGTGGTCTCCACAGGGGACCGGAGAGGTATGCGATGCCAATGCTCCCTGTTGAACCTCCGGCCCCAGCTCCGCCTTCTCCGGAACCACCGACACCAATGCTACGGGGACCTCCTCGTTCCAGAGTTTGAGTAGATTGGGGTGGTAAATCTGTAGCGCCCCACCCCTGTCCGTTTGCCTCACCTCATAGTTGACGTCCCCGACTCGCCGTGTGACCTCAAAGGGTCCTTGCTACTTGGCGACCAATTTGGAGCTCGATGTGGGCAACAGTACGAGTACTTTATCTCCCTGTGCGAACTCCCTAAGGCACATACCCCTGTCGTACAGGCGGGTTTGCCGTTCTTGGGCCTGCCGCAAATTCTCCTGGGTTAGGTGTGTGAGTGTGTGGAGTTTTGCGCACAGGTCAATAACGTATTGAATTTCATTTTTTACTTGGTGAAGGTCCCTCCTCCCAATTTTCTCGCAGCACATCTAAAATGCTGCGCGGCTTACGCCCATATAATAATTCAAACGGGGAGAACCCCGTGGAGGCTTGGGGGACCTCTCGCACTGCAAATAACAAGGGTTCGAGCCATTTATCCCAGTTACGTGCGTCCTCACTTATGAATTTTTTAATTATATTCTTGAGGGTGCGATTGAACCGTTCAACTAAACCGTCCGTTTGTGGGTGATAAACGCTGGTGCAGATTGGCTTAATACCTAATAACCCATACAGTTTGTTCAGTGTTCGTGACATAAACGAGGTGCCTTGATCAGTCAGAATCTCTTTCGGGATTCCAACTCGGGAGATGACGCGGAAGAGTGCCTCCGCAATACGGCGTGCTGACATATTGTGGAGAGGCACTGCTTCCGGGTATCACGTTGCATAGTCCACCAGAACTAATATAAAGCGGTACCCTCGTGTTGACCGATCTAATGGCCCGACGAGATCCATCCCAATTCTTTCGAACAGGGTCTCGATTAATGGTAGAGGGCACAAAGGCACTTTTGGAATGGCCGCTGGATTTACTAACTGGCATTCGCAACATGCCGTACACCACCTACGGACATCGCTGCGAATCCCTGGCCAATAGAATCGGGCCATTATTTGGGCTAGTGTCTTATTCTGCCCTAAGTGTCCAGCCATGGGATTAAAGTGAGCTGCCTGGAATACCAATTCCCGTCGGCTTTTTGGAATCAAAGGCTGTGTGATTTGCTCTTTCGTCTGAGTGTCCTGCGCCACTTGGTATAATCTATCTTTCATAATAGAAGAATAGGGGAAGGACGGCGTGGCGTTTGGTGGGAGCGTTTGACCATCGATTACTCTCACTTGGTCAAACGCATGCTGCAGAGCCTCGTCTCGCGACTGCTCTAACGGGAAATCTGCAAGGGAGTCCCCGAGAGAGGGAGGAGGAACCTGTGGCTCCTCACTCTGACGTGGAGATGACGTAGACAGCTCTGTGACAGCTGTTCCCGCCAAGGCGACACCGGGACCTCCCCCTGCTGAACTACGGCAGGACCCACTCTTCGCTAAATGACTCATCAACTCCCCGAATCCCGGTCAATCAGTCCCCAAAATTATCGAGTGGGTGAGGCGAGGATTAACTGCCGCCTTTACTATAAATTTTTCCCCTCGGAAAAAAATGTGGACCGACACCAAAAGGTAGCTATGAACATCCCCATGCACACACAACACCTTCACCCCCTGTGCTGCCCCCAGTGCCTCGTCTTGCACCAGGCTTTGGTGAATTGAGGTCTGATTACAACCAGAATCCACCAACGCCTGATATGTATTGCCTTGGATACTCACTGGTATGCGATACGCTCTGGCCCGATCGAGGGCAGCTCCTGGCGCATCGGGGATCCGAACCACCGCGCCCACTTCCATTGCCAAACACTGCTGTTGGAGGTGGCCCGGCTCCCCGCAGCGCCAGCAAACCGGCCCGGGCTTCCTCTCTGCACCGGCAACCTGGGGCTCACTCACCTGAGGGGGGGAAGAGACAGACACAGAAGGGAAAAACGGGAGGGCACCGCGGGTGCGACGGGACGGCTGGGGTGGGGCTGGCCCCCGCCTCCGAGGTGGGGGAACAGGGCGAGGACGAGACACAGGAGGAGAGAGGGGGAGAGAGAGAGAGGAGAGAAGAGGATGTCCGCTGTTCTGCCGTCGGAACAGCCGCCAAATGGTCCTTCGCCAACTCGATGGCCTGATCCAGCGACGCCGGGCGGTGGCACTGGACCCACTCCGCGGTTCCCTCTGGCAGGCGGCCGATGAACTGCTCCAGCACCACCTGATCGAGGATTCCCTCGGCGTCGCGGTTGTTGGCCCTCAATCACCACCAGCAGGCGTCCCGGAGCTGCTGGCCAAACGCGAACGGCCGGCCGACTTCCTCCAGCCGCAGAGCGCGGAAGCGCTGTTGCTGTTGTTTGGGGGTGCGCCCCACCCACTGGAGGACGGCCCGGCGAAGGTCCGTGTAGGCCAGCCGGCGGTCGGTGGGGAGCTGTAGCACGGCCAGCTGCGCCTTGCCCATTAGCAGGGGGAGGAGGCGCGCCGCTCGCTGTTCCACCGGCCAGCCTGAGGCCTCTGCTGTCTGCTCGAAGAGCGTAAGGAAGGCCTCGGGGTCGTCCTGCGGGTCCATCTTAGCTAGGGTGAGGGAAGAAGGGCCCGCGGCGGTAGAGATGGTGGACCCTGCCGACGCAAGGAGGTGCCAGAACACCTGTCGATCTTCCTGCTGCGCCAGCACCAGGGCCTCGAACCGGCGCTCTTGCTCCTTTCGGAGGGTGACTAGCGCCTGGTGCTGGCTCTGCTGGGCCGTGGCGAGGGCGTGGACCAGGTCTGCGAAGGGGGAGGACTCCATGGGGCTGTTCTTTTCCTGTGCTCTGTCCTGGGTTTCGGCACCACTGTGGCAGTTCGTAGGAGGGGGAGGAGCACAGAAAGATGGCAGACCAGAATAAAGTTCCATAACTTAGGGTTTATTTGTTCTTTTCAGACACAAAATAACTCTCCCAGTCATACACACACACACACCAGTCATCTGGTTCAGGAGAGAGCTCACTTCCTCTGCTCTCTCTCTCTTTATATAGGGCGCGGTCACTGGGAAGACACACAAACAGGTTAATTGACATCAGGTGTAGCGATTCTGCCACTTACCTTCCCTGACTCCGTCTTCCTGTCACAGACCGGTGCTTGACCACGCCCCCACTGCCACACAGATATTCTATGTCTTCAGCCTCAGCAGGGTTCTTCTTTGTCAAGAAGAAAGGAGGAGGTCTCTGACCATGCATAGACTATCGGAGCCTGAACCAGATCACAGTAAAGTACCCATATCTACTCCCACTGATACCTTCAGCCTTAGAATAACTCCTATCTACCTGGTCAGGATTCATGAGGATGACAAGTGGAAAACCACCTTTAGCACAACCACGGGCCACTTCGAATACCTCGTCATGCCTTATGGCCTTTCTTGAGCTCCCAGTGTATTCCAATGCCTCATCAACGACATGCTCAGGGACATGCTGGGGAGATTTGTTATCACCTACATCAACAACATCCTGATTTATTCCCCAGATGAGAAAACCCACCATGAGCACTTCAGGTCAGTGCTTTCTTGTCTGCTCCAGAACCACCTGTACATTAAAGCAGAGAAATGTGAGTTTCATGTCCACCAGATCACATTCCTGGGCTACATCATCAGTTTGGAGGGGGTGAGCATGGACCAAGCCAAGGTCACCACCATGACATCATAGCCTACTCCTACTTCAATTAAGGAGTTGCAACATTTTCTGTGGTTTGCCAATTTCTACTGCCAATTCATCCATGGGTTCAGCACCATTGCAGCTCCTCTCACCACTCTCCTGAAGAACGGACCTCAATGCCTCCACTGGAATCCCTCAGCTGATCAAGTTTTCAACCAGTTAAACACTGCTTTCACCACAGCTCCCATACTGCAGCACCCAGACCCTTCCGAACCCTTCATTATGGAGGTGGACACATCTGAAACAGGAGTAGGAGGAGTTCTGTCCCAGTGCCTTGGTGAGTGACCCAAATGGCACCCCTTAGCGTTCTACTCTAAGAAGCTCACCCCCACCGAGAGGAACTACAACATCGGAAATCAAGAGCTCCTGGTGGTAAAGTTGGCTCTAGAAGAGTGGAGGCACTGGTTGGAAGGTGCAGCACACCTATTCATGATCCTGACCTATCACAAGAAGCTCAAGTACTTGAAAACAGTGAAACATCTGAACCCCCATCAGGCCAGATGGGCCCTGTTCTTCACACGATTTGATTTACCATCTCTTATCATCCTGGCTCCTGAAATACCAAGGCTGATGCTCTCTCCTGAATCCACTCATCCTCACCACACTCATCAGAACCTACCACCATCTTGCCATCTGAAAGCTTCCTGCAAACAATAACCTGGGACGTAGACAGAGACACCAGACTGGCACAACTCAAAAATCCTCCTGAAAATTGCCCACCTGGACTTATGCATGTTCCACCCATACTTAGAGGCAAACTCATCACCTGGGCGCACTCCTCTCCTGCCTCTGGACACCCCAGAAAGTATTGGTAGGAAAACATGATTTCAGACATTAATCATTACATCTCCTCATGCTCCATCTGTACCCAAGCCAAGGTTCCCAGAGCTCCCCCTACTGGCAAACTATGCCCTCTCCCAGTACCCCAGTGGCTCTGCTCACACATTGCCCTTGATTTCATTGTTGACCTACCCTAGTCACAAGGTAACACTGTCATCCTGGTAATCATTGATAGGTTATCAAAGACACTCAGACTCATCCCACTTCCAGGTCTAGCCACTGCACTGGAAACCACTGAACTGTTATTCACTCACATCTTCTGTTACTATTGTATCCCTGAAGATATAGTCAGTGACCAGGGCCCCCAATTAATTTTGAGGTTATGGTCATGATTCATGGATAAGCTGGGAGTATCTATTAGTCTTACCTCTGGATATCACCCACAATCCAACGGCCGAGCAGAATGAGCTAAACAAGAAGGTTTCCTCCATATATACTGTATGAGAAACCAGAAGAATTGGGCATGATTCCTCCCATGGGCTGAGTATGCACAAAACTCTCAAACATTCAGCCACTCAACTAACTCAGTTCCAGTGCGTACTCGGATACCAACCTCCATTTTTTCCATGGGACAAGACCCCTACACAAATTCTGGCCATAGACTCCTGGTTCCAGAGGAGCCAACAGATATGGGAGGAGGCACATAAAAGACTTGAGAACATCAATGCCAAGTACAAACACTATGCTGACAAGCATAAAAGTGCCACTTCTGAGTATGCCCCAGGCGACAGAGTATGGGTTTCCATAAAGGACCTCAGATTACCCAACTCCTGTAAAAAGTTACAAGCCAGATTCATTGGTCCATTCAAGATAGTACACAGAATCAATAGGTCTCGTACAGGCTTGAGCTTCTTCCTCACAGCAAGAGGGCACCAACATTCCAAGTCTCATACCTCAAGCCTGCTATCCAAGGTCCCCTAGCCACAGACACACCCACCCAAGAAACCCCCTCCCTAGACACCGAAGGTGAACCGATCTACCAAGTCAAGGAGATTCTCAATTCCCACCGCAGACAGAGACAACTCAAGTATTTGGTCAACTGGGAGGGCTATGGCCCTGAGGAACAAAGTTGAGTCAGCTCTAGGGATATATTAGACCCCCTGCTCACTCAAGAGTTCCACAGCCAGCACTCTGAAAAACCTGCACTGAGAAAGAGAGGTCAACCAAGGAAGGAAGTTTTTCCAAAAGGGAGCTCCTCGGTGGCATGGGTTCTGTTAGTAACAGCACTGAATACCTGAGTTATTGCTATAACATGTAATGTGTTTCCATGTGACAAAAATAACCAAGTTGGCTATAAGCCATGTACAACAAGATTGAGTGGAATAACTGTTTTATTCCATCCACATTCACTGGATTTTGAGAAACAGAGCATTTTTATTTTTATTTTTTGCAAATTTGATAAATAAAAACTTTATACAAAATGTCAGACAAAATCATTTCTGCTTAGAATGTAAACAAACTGGCGAAGTGACAGAAGCAATTGGTTAAAAATGTTATAATAATAATAATTCTTGAAATATAAAAAAGATATGTTCTTACCAGCAAATACTTTTATTCCATATTTTGTTGCTTTTTTGTATTTTGGGGGGGTTCTTCTTTTTCTTTAGTTTTTTTTGGTGATTGGCAAACCAACTTAAAGGTGCATTACTGCCACTGACTGGGCTGGAGTATGGAACAGGAGAAATTGGGGGGGGATGATATTCTTTGAGCTATTTCTGTTTCTTTTAAATACTTGATAATTTTGGGAGTTTTGTTTTCGAGGAGAGTTTTATTTTATCCTTGGTTGGTTCAGCCAGATGCGCTGCCATTTTCTTTTTCACAACTCATGGTATATAAGCTGATATCCTGGTAGTAGAGTAGCCAATCAGAGTGCGCGATTGTTCATATCCATTGAATGTAGATAGATAGATAGATAGATAGATAGATAGATAGATAGATAGATAGATAGATAGATAGATAGATAGATAGATAGATACAAGTGTTTTAAAGACAGATTCAGTAGGCATACTGTTAAGAAGAACATCAAGGTCACTGTAGAATTGCTCTCCAGCCTTATCTGGGTAGGTCATGGGTTGGCACATAAGCAGAAATGAATATAACAAGCTTGCCCTTTGTTATTGAAAGGCAGCCAGTCATGAAGCGATTGTTGATCTCCCGGGGCATCTCTGAGTGACTTCACCAAGTTAGTCTTGATGGCAAAGCCAACTCCATGTCATATGTCTTCATTGGCTGGTTTAGCCTTCCAAAAGCTGGTGTAGCCTTTCCTCACTTCAATGAACTGTCCTTCTTTGGCAAGGCGAGTTTCACTCGGTGCAACTATATCGATATTGTACTTGGCTAATTTGTGAGCAACCAGGGCAATGCTTCATTCAGGGCCTAAGCTACTGGGGTTGTCAAGCAATGTGTGGAACATTCCACATTGTCACATTAAAGGGGTACACAATATAATATATACGGTTGCTGATGTGACAAAGTAACGTATTCTTAAGTATTCTATCAAATTTATGTACTAGAAAACAACGAAATATCTTGCTAATTGTAAATATAATACTTTATACGCTAAACCACACAAGAGTCACCATTTTTAAAAGACCATGACATCAGCGCTACCCACTGCACTAGCGGAACTCTCCGAAATAGAGGAGATAAGCGTGTAATCATGGCGTCCGGCGCATCAAGTGAAAGCGACAGCTCTGTCGAATCATACGAAGAGATCCCGCAAGACACACTGCAAGCAGGCTATGGCTTAGAAGGGTACCAGTTTGAACCTAGGAGAGGTACTCTCGACTCCGGTGATGAAACAAGAGAAGAAAGCTCGGATGACAGCGAGGATGAGACTGATGCTGACCATGGGCATGGCGAGCGTGGGGCAGAACGTCTGCGTGCAGGTGACACGGCGTGGTGCTCGTGCGGAAAATGTAACGTGGAGTTGCTCACGAGTCCAGCAGAATTTATTTGCTGCAATGAGATAGGCGCCACCCGTGGACTTGCGAAATCGTCGCAAGAGGCAGAAACAGGTATTTCACACGTGCTATTCCCAACCTCAATGAGCCAACACAACTGGGCACATACATACGTCATGAGTGTTACGCAGAGAAAATGAACGTGCATTCTGATTGGATAAAATTAATATCATGGCGGGCTGTTCAAACTGTGGAAATAGTTTGCTCAAGCTACTTTCAAAACACTATAACTTTCCAACCTTAGAACAAAAAACTTTTGTAAGTCATGAATAAGGTTCATCAATGTGTGTTTTATTGTTATATTTACTCTATATATTGCCCTCTGTTCCCCTTTAAGTGTTACTTTGGAGTTCATCTTGTACTTATGATTATTACTGGACTTCCTGTGTGTGGACTCATGACTGTCAGCTCCCAGTATCATCTTCACATGCTGATTTGCCACTTGCCCATCGCCACAGGAGTTTGAAGTTGATATGGAGAATGATACAGTGGTGTAAATGAAGGGCCCAGTGGCATAACCGATAAGGCATCAGCCTCTGGAGCTAGGGATCATGGGTTGAAGTTGTACCGTTTGTGTAGTAAAGCAAGACTTGGATACAAGTTAGAATGCCTGAGTGTGAATACACTCAGGGGAGGAAATCTTTTCAGTTTAATTCAGGGCAGCCCTGGACCAGCAGGTGGAGGGAGTGAATGAATCGCGCTTTCCCCTCAGTCGACAGGCACAGTTTAGTACATTTAGCAAGGCAACAAGAGTCTATCCATAAAATCCATTAAATTCATCCCCCAAATGACATAATCCCTCTAATGTCACCTACTTCATATATAAAGGCTTATGAATGTGTTATAGAGTCTTTTCATGAAGTGTTAATGATGTGTCTTTGAGGTGGAATTTCCGCAACATGTTTCACAGCTGATGCTTGGTTGCAGTTTAGACTTGCTGAGACCTTCATTCAGACTAAACACACACACACACACACACACACACACACACACACACACACACACACACACCTGATGAGCTCAGCTCTCACTGCTTCATCAACATCACAGAAAAGCTGTGAAAGCGTAGCTGGGCCACCCACAATCCCACAGTGCAACAATCCCAGGATCCTCCTGGGCGTTCATCACTGGAGAGAGAGAGAGAGAGAGAGAGAGAGAGTGTGTCCTCATACCTCCCACCGTCTCCAGCAGCCATATGGCATCGTTTGACTGGACGTCATCACCTGACTCATCGCCCTTTTATAGTCGGGCTTTTTCAACTGCTCAGACAACTGCTCACTGCTTCTGTCACAGGAATACACCCCACACACACACACACACCCACACACACACACACACAGAACCTGCCTCAAACAGTGAGAGGAGTGTATGAGAGCCAGATTTCATCTCTGTAACTAATACGTATCCATCACAGCATACACACAAACAGATGTTTGCAGCTGGCTAAAGCAATAAATAAGAAACAACACACAACAGGTCATGCTGTTTTGGGTGTCATGATGAAGCAGAGTCACTGTGACCATGCTGAAGTCTATTGTTTTCCGATGTCTTGAAGTGTTTTATTCGTCTAACACCACATGACCACACTCCTCTCACACCAATTTAAAAAAAAAGAATATGTCACACTTTTTATCTGTTTATAGGCAAATTTTAATGGAGTGACTTACTTCCTGTTTTCACTTATGTTATAGCAACTTGAAACAGTTATTCCCTCTTTATTATCTCTCTTAAAGTTAATAAGATTAAAAATGACATAGCTTGTCATGTTACCTCTGTCCTGAAGAAGCTCCAGCTTTACCTCTGACACTGGAGGCTTCTTCTATACAATTTTAAACAAACATTTCCTGACATATCAACGATTACATACGTGTTTTAAATGTTTTTTTATATTGCGCGCCCACTATACAAGTCCCCTGTGAATGAGCTGTTGCTATAGAAACGATATATGTATTAGAAGAGAGTATTAACATAAACTGACCTTGCTGCATCATGGCTTCGATCACAGCTTTGTTTTAATTCTTATTTAAATTGTAGAAGGTTAAAACCTTAATCACTCAACTAATCAATCACAAGTTTTATGGGGTTCAGCTTGAACATACAGCAAAGCATTCCAAATCTCATCTCATCTCATTATCTCTAGCCGCTTTATCCTTCTACAGGGTCGCAGGCAAGCTGGAGCCTATCCCAGCTGACTACGGGCGAAAGGCGGGGTACACCCTGGACAAGTCGCCAGGTCATCACGGGGCTGACATATAGACACAGACAACCATTCACACTCACATTCACACCTACGCTCAATTTAGAGTCACCAGTTAACCTAACCTGCATGTCTTTGGACTGTGGGGGAAACCGGAGCACCCGGAGGAAACCCACACGGACACGGGGAGAACATGCAAACTCCGCACAGAAAGGCCCTCGCCGGCCCCGGGGCTCGAACCCAGGACCTTCTTGCTGTGAGGCGACAGTGCTAACCACTACACCACCGTGCCGCCCCGCATTCCAAATCATGTACAATTATAATACATTCAAGCATTTATGATGTAGTAATGTAGAACAAAATTTTCAGTGGGTTCCTGCATGAGAGGCTGGATCAGTTCAAATACTTAGCATTAGCTCAATATTTTATCCAGCAGTGTGTTTTGTATTTTGTTGGACAGATTATTTTATTACTGGCCTGCAACACCTTCTGTTCTGGTTATTTATATATGTGCCTGAGAGCAAGAGAGAGAGAGAGTCTGAGAGACAACACACACTGTACACACACACACATTGCATGCCGTATTAATTAAATTGTATAGTATAATGTGTAGGGGGCGGCACGGTGGTGTAGTGGTTAGCGCTGTCGCCTCACAGCAAGAAGGTCCGGGTTCGAGCCCTGTGGCCGGCGAGGGCCTTTCTGTGCGGAGTTTGCATGTTGTCCGTGTGGGTTTCCTCCGGGTGCTCCGGTTTCCCCCACAGTCCAAAGACATGCAGGTTAGGTTAACTGGTGACTCTAAATTGACCGTAGGTGTGAATGGTTGTCTGTGTCTATGTGTCAGCCCTGTGATGACCTGGCGACTTGTCCAGGGTGTACCCCGCCTTTCGCCCATAGTCAGCTGGGATAGGCTCCAGCTTGCCTGCGACCCTGTAGAAGGATAAAGCGGCTAGAGATAATGAGATGAGATGAGATGAGTATAATGTGTAGGGGGCGGCACGGTGGTGTAGTGGTTAGCGCTGTCGCCTCACAGCAAGAAGGTCCGGGTTCGAGCCCTGTGGCCGGCGAGGGCCTTTCTGTGCGGAGTTTGCATGTTGTCCGTGTGGGTTTCCTCCGGGTGCTCCGGTTTCCCCCACAGTCCAAAGACATGCAGGTTAGGTTAACTGGTGACTCTAAATTGAGCGTAGGTGTGAATGTGAGTGTGAATGGTTGTCTGTGTCTATGTGTCAGCCC